>NC_056751.1:447322571-447375071 GCF_019279795.1 Protopterus annectens
GGAGTAAAATGAACGTCAACATAAAATCATATTAATTTATTGTGAGGAAGTTTTAAAAGAAAAAAAATCAAGTGTATGCAAAAGCAGGATAGTACTGAAATAATTCAAATGAAACAATATGTACAATCACAACATCCTTTTAATTTATATTCACATAGCCATGTTTATAAAAGCATGTCACTGGGTGAGCATTGTTTGTTCCAGTGTCATCACATTTTATAGCTTATGCCCAGACTTTAATTTCCTAATATGTATGCTAAGAATTATTTTTTCACAGTGTGGGAAGCCTGCCATTATTGCATACCCACTCTATATCATAAAGCTACAACGTTGTTGCAACTACTTTAGATAAATGGTGTGTGGCATCAGAATGTCAAAGCACTGCATTTATACCTCTGCTTCTTTTCCAAGTATTTGTTGTTGTGCAGCTATAATTTTAGTGGAAAACATATAGCAGCAGCAGAATAGTGTATCTCTAAAGTGCTAATTCCTGGAAGGCAATTTATGCCAGTACTTTAAAACTGCAGCTGTATACTTCTGTACAATTAAGACTGCAGGAGAGTAAGTATCCTTTGCTGGCATAAACATACTTAAATACATTCTGCTATAAGTAAGTTATGCAGACATCACTTTACTCTTTCACAGCATCCCATGGACTTGTATGGTACAACCTGGGTGAATACATTGTAAACATGTTATGTTAATAATACTAGTCAAAGTAGTGTACTCCAGAAGGTGGTGCTATGAGTCGGAGAAGGACATATATTTACCTTTTGGTAGCATTTTTATTTGTAACATTCATATATTCACCCAAGTTGCAAATTTATTTGAATTCATAAACAAGCAGCATTGTTTATGTTAGAAGGAAATCAAAATTAGTTGATGTTTCTATACCAAAATAGTCACAGCCAAGCAGTATCCATACAAAGTTTGCTGTACAACACAGCATACAAATTACAAACTTGTAACATCTTTAGTGGACTCTACAAACCACATAAATATGATAGCTATGTTTTTTTTTCAGCAGAACTCCTATAAACATGGCTTTAATTTGGTCATACTGTGCAGATTATTCAGTAGCTACAGTAATATGCCATAGCTTAGAAATGTCACTATACCAATTAATACTGTTATATACAGTTTCAGGTGTTTATATAATACATTAGTATTGCTTTCAACATTATCTAACTGTGCCTACCTGGAGTAAAAAAAAGAAGCAGATCAGATACAACTGATACAAAAAAATGGAGAAGGAAGACAGGGCCCAGAAACTGTGAATTCAGAGATGTTTTCTAAACTAGAAAAGCAACTGAAACACATACAGGGTCTGTACTAGGAACACATTTATTTACAGCAAAGCATAGATAAGAAGAGACTAGTCACAGGAGTTAGACTGAACAAAAGACCAATGCGGAAAAATATGGATGATTCACTATCTAAGGAATGGGAAGGTATTTTAGAGGATGCCAGGTACAGGCTTATTCATCTGCTATTAAGAACCACCTTAGTGTGCAGGAAGCTATGAAAACTGGCATCACAATTTTAAAAACAGCTTTGGAGAACTTGAATCACAATGCCCTAGATGTTACACTTGAGCTGCTTAAAGAAAGAGTTAAAGGATCTGAGCAGTGCATTAAAGAAAGAAAGATTAATAAAATGAAAAAAGATCAACTGGACAAAGAGGACCCTGTAAGACTTTCTAGGAGGTAAAATGATTTTGACAGTAATAATAATATTAATAACAGCAAAAGCACCAACAACAGGCAAGGTTTTAGATATAACAGGGGATACAGGAGAAATGATAATTGGGCCAGCAGACCTCAACAGGATTTTGAATGGGGGGGGGGGAGTCATCACACAGAAATAGACAGGGCCACAATGCTGGACCATCAGCAGGGAGCACCTCTACCATCTCATTCCCCACCATCCCAATCCCCTCTGTCTAACAGCACTCCATATAAACCTATGACATCACATATGGATCAGAACAGAAACATGACTCACAGAGGAGACCAGAGGTGACAGAGGAATCTACAGGACAAATTATGCAACCACCAGGACACCTAGGACCACAGACGATTCAACTAGCAGGAACAACAGCACTTTCAGAGAGTCCAGTTTTTTTCAGGAAGACCAATATCAACAGCATGGACACCAACTACCACAACAATACCAGAGACACCACCAGTACCAGAACCAGACCTAGAACCATGAACACAACCAGAACCCCAGGGCTGGTCCCTCTTACCAGGGCCCCTACCACAGCCACAGTGAGGAATATTACTACAACCCACTGAGATTCCAGAAAGGACAGGAGGATTTCCAAAGATCTCAGACCCTACCCATGGACCCCCAGGGAGAATGGAGAGCAAAACAGTGGACAGAGGCAAAATATATGCAATACCTGTGCAATCCTGACTCCATACCCAATTACAACACTGGGTGCCTCATTTATCTGTAACTACTCTATTAATCAGTAACCAAAAATTAATGAAATATATCATCAAAATAACTTATATTTGTACCAAGATGCAGGAGCAGTGCAGCTCAGGTACTGCTAGATCATAAAATGTTTGTGAGGAAGGCCAACTTAAAGGTACTATAACATGGCAAAATTAATTACTCTGTAAATAATCCCACTGATGAAACTATAAAAAGGCATAGAAGCTACTGTCCACCACTTCATCATACATTAGCTGCTTTTGAAGTGAAGTGTAAGATGGATATCAGGAAACTATTTAAAAAACTTCCTACGAAAAAAATTTGTAACTTAACAGAGGGAGAAAGAAAACCTTTGATTTAACTAGGCAATCATAAATCAAGGTGCATAATGTAGGCAGACAAGGGTGGAGGTATATTTATGATTGGTATGACTAGCTACAACCAGAAAATAGAGAACATGCTGGAAGCTACTAGATTTTATGAGTTATTTACCATGGATGAGAAAAAAAAGTGCATGCAATGTATGGAACACTAATATCACTACATTGTGGAAAGAAAGGCTTATTATTGAAAATATTTATAAGTTATTATGGAGCCCATTCCCTTGTTTACCTAACTTTTTGGAAAACACACAAAACAGAAAGGAATCTTCCCAGCAAACTTCAACAGAAAAATCAAAAATAAGCCAGGAGCTCCAAAGAACCAGGACTCAATTTATCAAAAAAATTTAATACAGGCTTCCAACAGCACAAATCCAACAAGGTATAGTTAAGTGCTTTCGTCAAGGAAATGACATCATCAGAACCAAACCTAACCCTACAGCTGAACATAATATACTTTCAAAAAACCACACCCTCCCATATTGAACCAATCCTGTTAAAAATTAAACCTTTTAAAAAAATTACCTAAACACTTTATTAAAAGTCTGTTACAAACCCAATAAAATTGACATAAAACAACAAGTACATGAATTCAAAAACTATATAATGAAACACGCATAAAAAACTGAAGAAATGACATATGGTCGCTCAGATTTTAAGCAGTCTCTTTTTTTAGTTCACTGACAATTGATATTGTTTCATTTAAACCAGGGAAAACTGGAGTTGAATTTCAACTGAAAAAACATTTCCCTATTTAAATCTTGTCAGTTTGAAGTTTGTGGATATGAAGCTCAAAAATATATTCAAGCAGTTCACACACATTGTGCGGGATTCTTGGGATTTATTGGACAAGCTGAGGAATGTAGATGTTGACTTCCAATTTTTTATCACTTGTGATATAAGGAATCTATTTTCAGTTATTCCCCATGAAACTAGGCTGAATTATTTTAGTGAAATTGTTCGAGCATATGGGGAATTAACGGACAACAATGAGATGTTAGTGCATGAGTTTATGGATATTGTTTTGGCGGACAATTTCTTGGTCTTTTGTGATGAATATCATAAACAAAGCTCTGGTGTGGCTATGGGTGCCATATGTGCCCCACTGTTTGCTAATGGTGTTTTATTACAGTGGGAACTGTCTATGCTTTTTAAACGTCCTCTGTATAGGTTATGTGGGGCATATTTTAGGTAGTTGGATGACCTCTTGATTTTATGGAGGGGCAGTGAGGATGATTTTGCTGAATTTTTGAGGCAAATGCAAACAAGTACTGAATTTCTTGAATTCACATATCATACGGATAGGAGTGAAATTAATTATCTGGACATCAAAATATCCAGGATGCATGTTGACAACATAGAGACAAGGGTATATAGGAAACCCACATACTGCAATTCTTTACTATTTTTTCAAGTTTTTACCCATATCACGACAAAAACAGGATAGTGAAAAGCCAGTTTATAAGGGTGTCACATTTAACATCAAATGACGAAGTATGTAGAGAGGAGTTTGCTTTACTTAAGATTATGTTTTTGGAATGTGACTACCCCATTTCTTTATTGGAAGAGATTATGGAGCAAATTTGGGCAGGTAGACAGAATAGGTATTCACCCATTATTTTTAAAGGCCACTATGAGAACAGACGGAACATTGGCTATAATAACGAGAACATTAATTTAAGTATGAATATGATTTTGGAATATTCTCTAGATTCTCAGGAAATTCAAAAGATCATAAAAATTGAAATATTATTGAGAAGGTGAAGGTTTATATAAAGGTGATATACTTTGCTTTTTGTAGAAAATGCCTAGTATTTTACATCAGCAAAACTAATAATGCATTCAGCAGAAGAGTATATTAGCATATTTATAGTATTCAAAAGAAGGACAACAAAAGTGTCCTGGCTAGACATTTTTTAATTTGTATAGGCTTTGAAAAGTTCAAATTTTTCATAGTAGAACAAATCAAAATGGGCATATATTCTGGGGGCTGGAAAAACAAGCTTTTAAATAGAGAAATGTTTTGGCAGTTAAAATTCAGCACAACAGTTTTCCCTGGTTCAAATGAAACAATATCAATAGTCAGTGAACTAAAAAAGAGATTGCTTAAAATCAGAGCGACCATTAGTCATTTCTTCAGTTTTTTATGTGTGTTTCATTATATAGTTTTTGAATTCATGTATTTGTTGTTTTATGTCATGTTTTATGTCATTTTTATTGGGTTTGTAAAAGACTTTTAGTAAAGTGTTTAGGTAATTTTTTAACAGGATTGGTTCAATATGGGCGGTGTGTGGTTTTTTGAAAGTATATTATGTTCAGCTGTATGATTAGGTTTGGTTCTGATGATGTAATTTCTTTGACGAAAGAGCTTAACCATACCTTGTTGGATTTGTGCTGTTGGAAGACTATATTCAAATTTTTTGATAAATTGAGTCCTGGTCCTTTGGAGCTCCTGGCTTATTTTTGATTTTTCTGTTGAAGTATGCTGGGTAGATTCATTTCCATTTTGTGTGATTACTTGTAGCAGTTCAGAAGTGGATGTTTTGGCTGCCGGGGATTCACAGGATTTATTTTTGAATACAGCTGAGACTCCTATGGGGAGTAACATCGAATTATGTTTACTTATTCAGCAAATCACACAACAGGTTAAGCAGCAAGTGTTTCAGGCTGTGAGAGATGCACGAGCTGGCAAAAGTGGGGCTCAGGAGGAAGCCGAGGAAGTTTGCGGTGGTATTGGAGGTATAATCCAGTCTAATATTGTGGATTTGCAAAGCATGGTGGAAACACCAAGTGGATATGATTTTTCGAGTGCTACACAGGTGAATTTGAGGCTAGAGAGTGCAAAGCCCCTAGAAGAGATGGAGAGTTGAGAAATGATGGCAAATTTTGTACTCTGAAAAAATCAGTATTTTGGAAAAACAACTTTACAAATACAAGTCGTTGCAATTAGATAACTTGTTTTTGGGGGAAAGTGTTAAGAGTGGGCCTGTTCCCAAAGGCCTTCGCATGTGGAAATACCCTCAGGGTGTTGTACCCAACTGTATTTTCCACATGGAACTTCTAGAACTGTTTGATCGGTCGGGGCTTGATCTATTATGAATTATTATTAGAGAGAATGAAAGATGTTTAAATGAGTTAAAGAATGCTGTTCATAAATTGGTGAATTCAATTACTAAAGACTTAATTTCTGGGCAGTATAAAGTCGCATTTGATAAGGTTTTCACCGAGGTTGAAAGGAAAATGGTAGTATCCAGGCAAAGAAAAGTGAAAACATTAGCAAGAGATGAAGCCAGCTACAAACAGAAAAAGTGTACCTCTATCCTATTAGCAAGAGCCCTCAGTACACTGGGAGCAATGAGCTGCCGGAGATAATGGTACAGAATGACAATGAGGTTGAGAGGATCCCTTTAGAGTTACCCCCACCCAGATGATCAGTACGTATAGCAAACCATCAGAACAACAAGTGGAAGCAATGGAGGGGCAATCAATGCAGGAATTTTGGGAGGCAGCAAGGTTACAACAACTGGAGGAGGAATTACCCTAGGATGGCCTTGTACAACAATGATGCAAGTACTGTCAAAATTACTTCATTTAGGCAATTTAAAATTTACAATTTTACTGAGCTTCCAGTGATCAATATACATTACATGTTATTTTTGAAGGGCTTTAATTTTATTCTGGCAAAAAGGGCCAATGTGGAGCATTCCTTGTTAGACTTAAACATGTTCACAAGGAAACTGAACTTGAAAGTAATGTACGGCCAAGCAAATAATGACTTTGGGGTCCATGGCTTCAGTTTAAAAAGAAGAAGCATGGCCAATCCACCATTGCACCCTTCAATTCAAATCTTTGAAAGGGTTTGTGAAAGGGAAATTAGAGACATGCTTAGTAAACATTGTCAGCATTGGTTTTACAATTTATCACCACATGAGAGAGATGTTCTTAACACAATTGCAGATGATACAGAAATTAGATGCATGAGGCCCAACAAGGGTGGTGGTCTGATCATGATGTATTCCCTGGATTATCAGGGGAGAATGTTGTCCTTGTTGGGGGATACTGGAGTATATATGCCGGCCTCCCTAAATGAGGTGAACATTGCCTGCAGGGCTATTAAAATAGCCTTGGATGAATTTTTTTTTTTTGTTTGACCGCATTACACAGGATATGCATGACTTTTTGGTAGTGAAAGAGCCTATTATCCCAAGAATATTTGGTATTCCTAAGCTTCATTCCAACATGGTTGACCCTCCTTTATGGCCAGTAGTTGCATCGGCAGGATCGATAACTGAGCCTCTGGTGAAGTTTGTGGATATGAAGCTCAAAAATATATTCAAGCAGTTCATACACATTGTGTGTGATTCTTGGGATTTATTGGATAAGCTGAGGAATGTAGATGTTGACTTCCATTTTTTTATCACTTGTGATATCAGGAATCTATTTTCAGTTATTCCCCATGAAAGTGGGCTGAATTGGTTTAGTAAAATTGTTCAAGCATATGGGAAATTAACCAACAATGATGAGATGTTGGTGCATGAGTTTAAGGATATTGTTTTGTCGAACAATTTCTTGGTCTTTTGTGACGAATATTATAAACAAAGCTCTAGTGTGGCTATGGGTGCCATATGTGCCCCACTGTTTGCTAATGGTGTTTTATTACAGTGGAAACTGTCTACACTTTTTATACTTGTTCTGTATAGGTTATGTGGGGCATATTTTAGGTACTTAGATGACCTCTTGATTTTATGGAGAGGCGGTGAGGATGATTGTGCTGAATTTTTGAGGCAAATGCAAACAAATACTGAATTTCTTAAATTCACATACTATATGGTTAGGTGTGAAATGAATTATGTGGACATCAAAATATCCAGGATGCATGGTAACAACATAGAGACAAGGGTATATAGGAAATCCACATACTGCAATTATTTTCTATTTTTTTCAAGTTGTCACCCGTATCACCACAAAAAGGGGATAGTGAAAAGCCAATTTATAAGGATGTCACGTTTAACATCCAATGATGAAGTATGTAGAGAGGAGTTTGCTTTCCTTAAAATTATGTTTTTGGATCGTGACTACCCCATTTCTTTATTGGAAGAGATTATGGGGCAAATTTGGGCAGGTAGACAGGATACGTAAGCACCCATTATTATTAAAGGCCACTATGAGAACAGATGGAACACTGACTATAATAACGAGAATATTAATTTAAGTATGAATATGATTTTGGAATATTCTCTAGATTCTCAGGAAATTCAAAAGATCATAAATAAAAATCGGCATATTATTTAGAAGGATGAAGGTTTAAATAAATTTAGTGGGACGAACCCTGGTTTTACCTTTAAAAGGAATAGGAATTTTAAAAATATCCTTGAGAACAAATTCATACAAAGAAATGAGAGTTTTCCAAAAAATAATATTTGTAGAAATTGTAATCTGTGTAGCTACATGGAAAGGAATTATGATGGATGGCTGTATGAAAAAATAAAGACCATTACCCAGTGGGGGGTAGATTCAACTGTCATACAGAAAGGGTGATATCCTTTGCGTTTTGTACAAAATGCCCAGTATTTTACATCGGCAAAACTAATAATGCATTCAACAAAAAAAGTATATCAGCATAACTACAGTATTCAAAAGAAGGACAACAAAAGTGCTCTGATTAGACATTATTTAACGTGTATAGGCTTTGAGAAGTTCACATTTTTCATAGTAGAACAAATCAAAATGGGCATGTATTGTGGGGACTGGAAAAACAAGCTTTTAAATAGAGAAATGTTTTGACAGTTAAAATTCAACCCAACAGTTTTACCTGGTTTAAATGAAACAATATCAGTAGTCAGTGAACTAAAAAAAGAGATTGCTTAAAATCTGAGCGACCATAAGTCATTTCCTCAGTTTTTTATGTGTGTTTCATTATATAGTATTTGAATTCATATATTTGTTGTTTTATGTCATGTTTTATGTCATTTTATTGGGTTTGTAACAGACTTTTAATGAAGTGTTTAGGTAATTTTTTAACATGATTATTTTTTAACAGGATTGGTTCAGTATGGGGGGGTGTGGTTTTTTGAAAGTATATTATGTTTAGCTGTAGGTTTAGGTTTGGTTCTGATGATGTCATTTCCTTGACAAAGGCACTTAACCATACCTTGTTGGATTTGTACTGTTGGAAGCCTGTATTAAAATTTTTTGATAAATTGAGTCCTTGTCCTTTGGAACTCCTGGCTTATTTTTAACTTTTTGGAAAAGCAAAGTTACACAAGAACAGATTAGACCCACCCTACAGACCAGTTGTGACAAATGGACTTTCCCTTACTAAAGCCACAGCCATCTACCTTGACTATTTTCGGAAAACTTTAGCAAAAAAGAATAAGTCATACATAATACATTCAATGGAATGTTTGAGAAAAATAAAAAACATTACAGTGGAAGCTGACAGTATTTTATTAACTATCAATGTGGAATCCTTATACACAGTGCTCCCTCACAATTATTGTATAACAGTAGGTGTGGCATCATTTAAGAGACATAATCAAGGTACACAGGGACAGCTGCAAAAGTTAAGCAAGCTTATTAATCTAGTACTTGATTTTAATTTGGATGGCACTGTGGTGCAGCGGTAGCATTATCGTCTCACAGCAAGAGGTTCTCCGGTTTAATTCTTGGCTGGAGTGTGTTCTGCGTAAAGTCTGCATGTCCTCCCTGCATTCATGTGGGTTTTCTCTGGGTACTCCAGTTTCCTCCCAAATTACAAAGACATATCATCTGGAGTATTTTTCCCCAGGCCTCCGCTGAAACTTGGCTTTGTTTTATGTCAGACTTTCCCAGTAAACAAATGCTAAATACATAAATATAATAGTTCTTTTGCTTTCAATAGCAAACATACAAACAAAAAACTGGTATAGCCATGGGGGCTGACATGGCTACCAGCATAGCTAACATAGCCTGGGTAAATGGGAGGAAGACCTTGTGTTAAACAACACAGACTACATGCAGCATATCACATGCTATTTGTGTTTTATTGATGATATATTTATTTTTTGGATTACAGGATCATAGTTAGTTACTAAGCTGTTGGCCCAGAGGCCCTTACAATCCTAGTCAAGAATTTAGCCCATGTTCTGACAAGTCAGCACCCAATGACCCTGTCCAGCAGGGACACAGGTGGAATCCCAAAGGTGTATTTTCTGCTCCCCATCCAGTAATCCAGGTTCCATTTAAAAAGGGTTAAGGAGATACTGTGCTTGAAGTGATGAGTTAGTCTATTCCACAGAAGAGAGAGTCTCTGGGTCACAAATCTGTCCCACCAACAAATAGTATTAATGACACAGACAAGGTTGAGGTCGTACATGCAGGTTACTCGAGTGAAGCTTGACTTGCAGATATGCAGCAATCCCATCCAGGCGGGGTCTGAGATTGCTTTGTATGCCAGACAGAGGTCACCTCTGAGGAGTCGTTATGAGACTGAGTAGATGGACAAGGATATTAGCCTGTCTGTGTAGGGTAGATGTTTGAGGCCCTGGATTCTCCTGGTGAGGAACCTCTGTGCCTTGTGAGGTACATGCCAAAAGGGTCGTACTCAATAATTGGTCTTATAAGAGAAGAATACAGGGATGATATGACCTCCCTGTCTCTGGATGAGATAACCTTACTAATGAGGTGAGCCATGTAGAAATCTTTCTGTACAACGGAGGTAATATGATAGTCAAAAGTCAGTTTTCTATCAGCCTGGGTGTCCACGTCCCTTACAACTGATTGCATGCTTAGGACCTGGTTATTAATGTGATAATTTGTGGGGACATCACTTTCCCCAAAGAGGATGATCATGTATTTTTTGGCATTTAGTTTGAGGTCATGTTTCTTGCACCAGTCATTTATTTGGGTGAGAATCTCTTGGAGGACGTCCACATCACTAGAGGAATTGATGACAGCACCCAGCTTACAGTCATCTGCAAACTTGGTCAGCCACAGCCTGCTGGTTTTGGCCTGCACCTCAGAAAAGTATACCACAAACAACAGAGGCCCCAAGACAGATCTCCAGTGTATAATGCTCATTACTGATCTACTGCTTGAAGTGTCTTCCCCTATTTTGTCCTGGTGGGTTCTGTCAGTGAGCCATTTTTCTACCCATCTGGTAACATATGGATTGATGCTTATTTGAGCAAGTTTATCTATATACCTCAGTGAGGAATAGTATCAAAAGTTTTGGCCAGGTCAAGGTAGGTGGTGTGCACCATCTTCCCCCTCATCCATGGCTTTGGTGACTGTCTCAAAGAAGTCAACCAGATTTAACAGGCATGACCTCCCCTTGATGAAACCAAATTGTGTGGGATCAAGTGTTTGAGGTGGCCAGTGTACTTGTTAATAAGTTCCATGATAATACTTTCCATGGCCTTGCAGATCAGGCTAGATAGGCTGATGGGTCTATAATTTCCTGGATCAGTGGACACACCACCTTTGTACAAAGGGATGACAGTGGCTGTCCTCCACTCGGCTGAGATGAAACCAGTATTCAGGTTTTGGTTGAACAGGTGCCTAATGGTGCTGCAAGTTCCTACCTAAGTTCATGTAGGATGCAGCCTGGGATGTTATTGGGTCCCATGGAGGCTGTAGTTTTTGCCTTTAAGAGGGCAGTGATGACTTGTTCCCTAGAGATAGGGAGCAGGTGCTGGGGATGTCCTGATTTACTGATGGGGGCGAGAGGGGTGAAGTTTTCACTGAACCTGTCTACCAGCAGGTTAGCTATATCTGTGGTGTTTGTGTATGTGGTGTTCTTGACCACCAGTTCTGAGCACTTCCTTTGAGATTTTGGACATATGTGAAGAAGGCATTATGATTGTCTTTAGTAGATGTGGCCAGTTTGGACTACAAGTTTGCTTTTGAGGATTTCACTAGTGCTCTTATTTGCTTGTTCTAGCTAAGGAGAGATTGCTTCCAGTTAGGCACCTACTCCTTCTTGGTCCTGGACAGCAATTTTTCCTTTTATTATAGAGTTTATTAATTGCAGATGTTCAACAGACAGGTTTACTCTTTCTTGAGGAGGAAGATTTTGTCCTGTTGGTTATTCTTGATTCCCTGCAGCTATATAAATGCTCGTATAGTACTTTGGTGTACGCTTGGACATATGTGCCAGTTCCTATGGAGGGGTAGGGGGCTGTGAAACTGTTTATACCATCTATCAGGAGGTTGTAATCAGCTTTGGAGAAGTTTTTTTTTGTTTCACCCTAGTTGGGGCGGAGCCAGAGGAGATGGTGACTTCAAAATTGACCACTTTGTGGTTGGATTTTACCAAGGAGGATGACACTGTAGGGATGCTGCAGTGCTTACTCATGTTGCTTAATACTAAGTCCACGATATTATCACCTCTTGTAGGGGTGTCGACCAGCTGGTCTAAAGTATCTGCATTGACGAAATCAAGGAATCTCTGGGCATTTGTGACTTGGCATGAGTAGTTCTTCCAGTCTATGGTTGGATAGTTAAAGTCACCCAGGATCAGGGTAAAGGGTTGAATCTTGATAGATTCAAAGTGGTCCAGATAAGTGGACTGGGGCATCTTGAGTCAAAGTTGGGGTCTTGTCAGTGGTTAAATGCACCTGAAGTGTCTCCTGTGTGCAATACTGTTTGACCAGCCTGGAAGTCTGTATGTCTTTAATATATATATTGCAACTCCACCTCCTTTTGCTTTGTTGCCCACAGTTTGGGATCTGAATGTATGATAGGATAAGTAACCTGGTATGGCAGGGGTGCTCTCCACAGCTTTAAAGCAGGTTTCTGTGACTGCACAAATGTCAGCATCTTCCACGGTTAAGAATGCTTGCAATGAGCGCAGTTTCATGTTTAGACTCTTGGCATTTAGCAGCTTGACCTTTAATGTATGTTTTGATGAAATTTCCATAGTGGTAGTTTTGCTCTCATGGCATTGCCTAAGAAAGGCAGTATGGGGAAAGCAAGAGCCTTTGAAAGAAGCCTGGATCCCAAGGGAGACAGATGCAGGCCTTCTCTGGCAAAGCTTAGTGGTCTGTCGATCATGTCTTTCCAGGCTGTCAACTACTGGATCCCCTTGGAATGACACTAGAAACTAAGCCAATTGTTAAAGTCAATCATTTTCTATTTGTATTGAGGCATTTTTCTGGGTGACGGTAGAATACTGCTTATGGCTAGGAACATATCTGCCTGAGACATATATTCAGCGAACTCGATCATGTCTCTCTTCATATAGTCCAGGGAGGTACATCCCAAATCATTCACACCAACATGGACTATGACAGAGTCATAACATCACCTTTTCTTGAGAGACTTGAGTGCATGGCTGATATGGTGGATTCTGGCACCTGACAAACAACTAACTATGACTTTCTCCTTATCCAGCCTGATTATGGGCAAATCTCTGTGTCTCACAATGGAGTCTCCTATGACTAATATGTTGGGTTTATGCTTAGGCCTTAGTGGCTGTGACACACAGGTATGCGGAATATGTGTGGTACATGGTGTGATTGGCGGTGAAGTTTGTGTGTGTTTTTGCCTCGGAGGTCTTTTTGTTTGAGTATGTTTTTGTTGAGGACCTCCACATATGTGCGTGTATATTGTGTAGTTGTGGGTGTTGTTTAAGGTGCGGTGTTTGTGTTGACAACCTTCTCACTGCCAGATATACTGGCTTGTGAGGGAGAGGGAGCATAGACTTTAGGTTCTTAATGTAATTGCATCTCTCACAAATTGTCTTCCTAGATGATGGTAGTAGAGAGTAGTCCATGCACATGAGCCAGTTGCTATACTGTCTCAGGGTGCCCATATCAACCAGACTGCCATGAGAAACTGTAGAGAATTGTCCATCCATATTTGTCAAAATCTGAGGGAGAGAGACCAGAAAGAGCTAAGGGGGGTAAAGCGTGGAAGCTCAAGAGGAGTACTACTACGTGATCACACAAGTGTTACTATGGAAAAACTTGTAGTGGAATTCCTCACAATGGGTTAAAAACAGTGCAGCTGTGGTATGTTATTTACAAACTAGCCCAAACCAGTTCAAACACAGAGTTTACATACTACAACAAAATAGAATGTTCTAGTAACACAGAAATCTAGCCTCTTTGCCCAGAAATGTACTAAATATGAGGAACTACGCTATTAGGATATAGTTGTATCTAAGGGAAAAATGTTGAAATTATCTGTCCAGCTGTGGCGCACAATTGTGTGGCAATCTGTGTTACTGGGTGATAAGAAAACAAGCAGAAACCTACTCTAGGGTTGGGGATTAAATACCAGAAGGTTAAAACCTAAAACAACTTTAAAAAAGCTCAAAAAAAAAAAAAAAAAAAAAAACAATGAGGCACTTACTCCAAGCCTTAAACCAGTCAACCTTTACCATCTAGGGAGCAATAAGCACAGTTCTCTCGCTACAGTGCAGAAAGGCCCTTTGTAATCCAAGATGGCTTGGAAAATGTGCTCACAACAGACAGCCACTACAAAGGAACATCCAGGCCTAGAAATAGGAACCCTTAGTCTGGACTATGCTACAGTTACTAGCTACACTATTTCAGGCAGAAAGCACTACAGAAGTATTTACCACAGCAGAAAAACAGCAGTGAGACATTAAATAAAAGTAAAAAAAAAAATAAAGAGCAATGATACTCTTGAGAATGCTTTTAACTACAAACAAATCAGTTGTATGATACACATCTTTGCAGGAAAATCAAAAGAAATAGACAGATGCTTAACAAATGGAGAAAATTTCCAGTTAATACCTTGCAAACAATGAAAACGGCTAAAAAAGCTTTACAAATAGTGAACTCAGTAAATAAAATGATTTAACAGACCCAGTAAGGTATACATTTGCAGTACAACAGTGCACTTTATTTATAGTAAGAAAATGCAGTAAAAGAGTTGGCAGCAGACAATAAAAAGTGCAATAAAGGGTAATACTAAGCAATAAATAGAAAAATAAGCCAGTAAATTACCCAGTAAATCTAGTCACATCTTTGCCTTTCCACACCATCAGTTGTATTACACTTCCTCCATCCTCACCCCCACACCACAATGCTAATCCAAACCTTCTAACATTCAACATTAAGGAAGATTATGGTGTTGGGAGAGGGTGGTAGCAATGCCTCTTATATTTAACATCTTTCTTTTTACATTTACTATTTCTCCCTCCTCCTAAGACTATCATCCTTTCACACAAATTACATATCTTACACACTATCCCTTCCATATCAATCCACTCTCCCTAGTTACTCTTCCATTGGCTCCACTCTCTGTAGTACAGATTTAATATTATAAAAGAAACTCATCACCCTCTCCCAACACCATAACTTTCCTTACAACCGCAACTTCAAATACTTCCATTACCAAAAAAAGAAGGCATTACCTACCACTTTCCCTGTTCTCAGTAATCTAGTACTATGTGGTGAGATACATTCTAACCCTGGCCCTTCTCCTGACTGTCATAATTCCCCTAACTCCAGAAAATCCCTAAATTTTACCACAGTGAATCTCCAAAGCATTAGAAACAAAATTCCCTAACTGCACACATGGCTAAGTCAACATAAACCAGACTTTACCGCTATCACTGAAACCTGGATAACACCATATATCAAAGATTCTGAATTTCTACCCCCAAACTACACCTGCCTTAGAACTCATAGACTACATAAAAAAGGTGGTGGTATCGCCTTACTATTCCCAAGCACCTTTACAGTAATCCCATACTCCAAACCAATTCCCCTTTTTTCCACTGCAGAGCTACGTGTTACCTTCGTAAAACTTAATAATTGCAAAAACCTTTACATAATAGTCATATGCATCCCCCTGGGAATAATACTCATATTCTCAAAGAAATTCTTGAATGGGCAACCAACAATCTAAAAACTGAAACCATCATCCTAATCATGATCATCATCATTAATATTAATCAGCTAGATATTTCTAATAATAATCCCTCTATAGATATTAACCTTCGCAGCTATACACAGCTAATCTCTGACATTACTAGACCCAACAATAAGGAAAACAAAGGCTCTGTCTTGAATTTTATCTTAATATCTGACCCACAAAAAAAATCACCTCCTCAGGGACTCTCCCAAATAGTATAAGTGATCACTCCCCAGCATTCATAATACTCAAGCTGACCTCCATACCAAACCTATACCAGTATCAGTACTGTAGATGTCTATCCCATTTCTCCCTAAACACCTTCAATGACATCCTGTAGAACACTGACTGGAGCCCATTAAAATTTCTCCCAGACAATGAAGCTGTTGAATTCTTCAATTCTACATTTCTTAGAATCCTAAATAGTCTTGCCCCACTCCGGCTAAAAAGGATCAAGGCAAAACATACAATTTGGCTTACAAAGTCCACAAAGAAAGTTATATCTTCTAGGGACAAAGCCTGGAAAGCCTGGCAAAAAACTAAAACACTATTAAACCTTACTCAATATAAACAACTTCACAATCAGGCTAAATGACTAGTCATCAAAAACAAAAAAAGAATACTTCCAGGCTATCCAAGACCAACATAGACTAAACCCCAAGAATTTCTGGGGGCAATCAACTCCCTTTTCCACCCTTGAGCTAACAACAACCCATGTCCTAACTCAGAAAAAACACCCTCTGAGATAGCCTCCCTATTTAACATATACTTCATCGACACCATCAAAAAACTTAATACCACCTTCCCACCCATTTTAACTGACCCACCAGGAACTCTATCTGTACATTCCCCCTCAAATCCTGTACCTTCTTTCACACTAACACCTATAACCACCTCCACCATCAAAAAACGTCTTCACAAACTCAAACTCTGTACCAATGCCCCAGATAACTTACCAACAGAATACTTACAGCTCCTCCATTGCATATCCCATCAGCATCCTCCTCAACAGGTCCATTAGGGAATCCTGCATGCCTGATATCTGGAAAAAAGCATTTATCCTTCCACGTAGCTCCTCAGTCAACTGTTACACCACCAAATCCTCTCCCTCACCCAACATGGCGTTAGGCCTGGATATAGTACTAACACCGCCCTTATTTCCTTCCTGGACACAGTAAATAGAACTAGAGATGCTGGCTCCTTAGTCTCAGCACTCTTCTTAGATTTATCAAAGGCATTCAACACTGTTTCCCACTCCCTTCTGCTTACTAAAGTCTCAAGCCTCGGTCTATCTCCCCCTACCCTACAACGGTTTACTATCTCAGTAACAGGCATCAATCTACTAAATGGTAGCACTCCTTCCTCCCCTTTATAACTACAAATACAGGTGTCTTCCAAGGTTAAATACTGGGACCGCCCTTATTCAGCATATTTGTCAACAACTTTCATTCCTCTCTCACCCACAGTACTATTATCTGATATGCAGATGACTCAGCTATCAGCTACTCTTCTAAACCTGCCACTGCAGTACAGCATCTCAGCCAAGAAGCATTTACTTCCATGGAAACCTGGATGTCTCAGAACCATCTTGCCCTCAACCTCAGTAAAACAAAACTTTTAATATTTACCCCCACAAAATCCAGCCCTCTTGACAAGTCACTATTCTCATTTCATTCTCAAAACAACACTATCACTGAAGTCATCCCTAGTACCAAATTAATAGGTGTCATCACTGATTACAAATTAACTTTTGACCTTCACATTTATAGCAACATCAAAAAAAAAACACATAAAAAACTAGGTGCCCTGTATAGGCACAACTATTTTCTCAGCCTCTCTGCAAAAAAGGCTCTTGCCTCATCCTTCCTTCTTCCAACACTTCTAGAAGGCACTCCCATCCTCATAGGTTCATAGGTTCATAGGTTCGTACTAGGCTATCTGCCCTAGGGCATTTATAAGCCTAGCCAGAGTATGTGACACACACCCTTAGGATGAGAATACTACGCCCTTTTAGGGTTTAGTTTACTATGCCTCTGTCTGGTAGTGACAAAGAGATGACCCCGATCTCCCATCCACTCGTTGAGATTTCTCTTGAATAGAGTCAGTGAGGGGCTCTGCCTAACATGGACTGGGATTCTGTTCCAGAGTGTAGGGAGCCTCTGGGTTTGAATCTGTCCCTCCAGCACGTTCTATTTATTTCTGTGTTGAGGTTTAAGTCACTTGTTCTCGTGGCTCTGATGGATTTGGATTTTTGAGGTGGAGCATGTCCATTAATTCAGGATTGGACATGGCCTTCGTCAGGCACAGATCACCTCCGGGTGAGATACATCCCAAATGGGGCATTGTACTCAATCATTGGCCTGATAAGAGAAGAGTACAGGGCACAATGACCTCTCTTGATCTAAATGTGAAACCCTTCATGATAAGGTGGGCAATATAGAAGGTCTTCCTAACCACTTTGGCAATGTGAGTGTCAAATGAGAGGTTACTGTCAACCTGGGTCCCTAGGTCCCTGATTACCTCTTCAATGGATTACCGCCTATGTGGTAATTTTTTTCCCAAAGGGTATGACTATACATTTTGGCGTTTAGCTTAAGGCCATGGCTCTGGCACCAATTATCCATTTCTATGAGGCCTCTCTGAAGGATGTTTGTGTCCGCTGGAGTATCAGTTATGGCGCCCAGTTTGCAGTCATCTGCGAACTTTGTCAGCCACAATCCTCCTATGTTTGCCTGTACCTCGGAAAAATAAATGCCGAACAAGAGGGGTCCCAGGACTGAGCCCTGTGGGACAGTCTGACATAGCTCCAGCAACTCTGACCCTGTGGGTTCTGTCCTTGAGCCAGTTTGCAACCCATCTTGTGACATATGGGTTTACATTTAAGCTGGTGAGTTTGTCTATGATGCCCCGGGGTATTGTGTCAAAGGCTTTTGCAAGGTCAAGGTAGGCTGTGTGAACTGCTTTACCCTCATCAATGGCCTTAGTGACTGTTTCAAAACTAAGTTCAGAAGGCAGGATCTGCCCTTGACAAAGCCAAATTGGGTAGGATCCAATGTCTGTAGGTCCCCAATGTCTTTGTTTATGAGTTCCATAATGATCCTCTCCATAGCTTTGCAGACCAGGCTCGGTCAACATGGGGCAGTAATTTCCATGGTCCATTAGGTCGCCGCCTTTGTGTTGTGAGGGACACTTGTCACCGCCACTCTTTGGGTACATATATCCTGTGGTAAGTAAGCTTAAACAAAAGCCTTATGTGTGTGGTGGTAGTTCCTCTTGTTTCATCAACAGCACACAGCCGGACACCATCGGTCCCCGTGATGCTGTGTTTCTCTCACCTGGGCATCTGAGATGTTAGGAGGCTACACTCTGCTGGGATAGTTATTTCTCCTTTTGGGGGGGAGGAGAAATTTGCACTGAACCTGTCTGCCAGAATGTTGGCAATGTCAGTGGGTTCAGTGTATTTTGTGTCATTTTGGACTAACTCTGAGCATATCTGGGAGTTTCCCCCCAGGTTTCTAACATAGCTAAAGAAGGCCTTGTCATTGTCTTTTGTGTCATTTGCGATTTTTCTCTCAAAGTTGGCCTTGGATGATTTTATGTGATAAGTAGTTTTTGCTAGTACTGATCAGAGATGCCTTTCCTTTCAGGGATTTTGCTCTGTCATGTAGTAGCCCTCCTTCTGTTGTAAAGTTTGTTTATGGCTGGGGTCCACCAGACCGGGTCGCCTGCCCTTGGGGAATGGGTCTTGGTTTTATTTCGGATTGCATGATCCATGCATTCTTGAAGGTGCCCATAGAAGGCATTTGCAAGGGATTCAGCAGTCTGGGTTGTGGTTTCCACTGCCCAGGGGCTTGAAAGATACCACTTCAGTCTGAAGTGTGAAGTTTGGTTGTGAGAAGTTCTTCACTGTGGTCTTTTTGTGCAGGGGTGGGGATGTGGATTTCAGTGAGATTAATTTATGGTCTGATCTTACCAAAGAGGGATGTACTTCCGGTGTGGAGCATTTTGTCCCCATGTTTGTGATGATCAGGTCTAGTATATTGTCTCCTCTTGTGAGAATGGTGACTAGTTGTTCCATTGCATTTGAGTTTATGAATTCTAAGAACCTTTGGGCTAGAGTGTTGGGGCTTGAGTAATGTTCCCAGTCTATGTTTGGGTAGTTGAAGTCTCCCAAAATGATGGTATTTGGAGAGACATTCATACTCTCCAGTGTCTTCAGGAAGGCTGTGTGGGGTTCCTGAGTTTGAGAGGGTGGTCTGTAGCATGCTACAAACTGTAAGGCAGTTTTGCCTATGGTTAGTTGCACCTGGATAGTCTCCGATACTAACCTGGAGGTGTGGGTATCTTTGATGAAAATGGATACTCCCCTCCTTTTGTGGTTCTGTCCAAGTTTTGGGGCGGAAAGCATGATATGAGGTAAAACCTGATAGTGCTGGGGTGCTCTCAGGAGCCTTGAACCAGGTTTCAGTCACTGCACAGACATCGATGTTCTCCATACTGAGAAGGGCTTTGAGGCGTGCATCTTGAGGTTTAGACTTCAGGCAGGCAGCATTAGCTTAGTTTTTAGTTTTTTTTTGTGGGTTTTGGGTAGGGGGGTATTTTTTTCCTGCCTTAAAAAAAAAAAAAAAGGGGTGGGGCAGCCTTGGAGCATATATCCCAATAAGGGAAGCCCAGTGGTAGGTGGCAATCCATCGAAGCAGCGTGGGCTTGTCCAAGCATGTCATCCCAAGCAGACAGACACTGGATCCCCTTAGAATGACACCAGTAATTAAGCCAATTGTTAAAACTGATCATTTTGTCTTTGTACTGTGGCATCATTCTTGAGGGGTGATGCTTGCTGCTCAGGGGGTCATATACCGCCGCCTGGGCTACATAAGAGAGCTCCTCTATGTCTCTTTTCATGTAGTCACACCTGCATGTACAATGACTGAGACATATTTGTACTGCTGTGGAGTGACCTGAGTGCTTGTGTTATGTGGCGCATTCTAGCTCCCGACAGGCAGCTTACTGTGACCCTCTCCTTGTTCAGTCTGGTGAGTGGGCGTCAGTGTGCCTGACTATGTCAGTCACTATTACAAGTGTGTCTGGCATGTTTGTTGGCCTAAGGGCTGTGACTGTTTAGCACACTGACTTTGTGAACTATGTGTTGCATTTGCTATGTCTTGAGGTGGTGGTTGCTTGGGTGTCTGCTTTTGCCTTGTTTGTTTTGGTAGTTTTTTAATCAGCGCCTCTCAGTATGTTTTTGTGTGTTTATGTGTTTGGTTTGCAGTTGTGATAGTTCTATGTGAGACTGGGTTTGTGGTGTCGTGGTTACCTTCTCCTCCTGACTGGTCTTGCCAGTACTGAATTGAGAGAGCTCAGCCTCCAGTTTGGCTATATAGTTGCATCTCATATATTTGTATTTGTTGGGAGGAGGAGAGGGTTGTCTGTGTATATGAGGCAATTGTAACATTGCCTCAAGATTCAGATTCACCAGCTGAACAGGAAACTGACCCTTCGACATGCTAGAAATAGTGAAAAAGATTGCTGTGTAACTGAGTCAGAAAGGACCTATAGGGAAATGGGTACTCAAGGGAATTTAGGTGAATGAAGTACTTTTCGTTTGTTTAAGAGTGCTTTACCTGTATAGAAAATGCTTTAGGAGCAAGTGCTGAGCTTTTCAGATAGAGTATAGACTGTTTAGATTGCAAGTAGAACAGTTCTAAGGGAAAAATTGAAGAACCTTGTTTAACCAAGTTTAAAATAAATGCAGTAATCAGTAAAAAAAACAGTTCAGGCTAGTTTAAAGTAAGCAGCAGAAGCTATTTTCAGTGAAAAAGCAAAGATACTTAAATCCAGAACTGCTAGGACCACTCTGTAAACCCACGCGGAGTTTGTCTGAGCAGTATAGCCAGAAAAAAACGCCCAGAGGCAGATTTTAAGCAGTGAACTACAAAAGAGCTAGGAATGGTCCCAAACAACCAATTACTACAGCTTCTTGTGCTGAGATCACTTCCCTCAAGGACAGGTAGGCTGCTCAAGGCTCCCCACTCCCACTGGTGAGCAAAGAAACTTCCTTCTATCCAAGTAAGGTAATGGACAACACACAGCCCAGAATACAGCAATGCCTGTATACTGGTCTAAACTAGAAAAAAAAACAAGGAAAGGAAGGATTATTTTTTTTATTTTTTTTTTTTACACAGAAAAACAGATGACAGTGAAAATTTAGTACACAGGACAGCTAGCTTACTTTAGGCAGCCTCACTCTTCACAATTAAAAAAACAAGCAAGCAAACTTTCGACTAAATTCGACTAAATGTAACTTTAAGTGCAATTTTTAAAATAAATGCAGTAATCAGTAAAAAAACAGTTCAGGCTAGTTTAAAGTAAGCAGCAGAAGCTATTTTCAGTGAAAAAAAAGCAAAGATACTTCCTTGAGAACAAAACTAGACTCTTGTTACAACAAAGTCCCTAAATTTGCTGCAAATGCAAACTGTTCCACCCATCACTGTTTCTCTCTGTATCAACTAAATTGGCAAGAATCCCCTCACTATCTCACTTTTCTACAATTAACTACAGCCCCCAAGATAATCTACTGACCAGAAGCCTGTCCTTCCCTCTCCTCCATACTGACCATGTACCATCCTAACCGATACCTCAGGTCTGAAAACAAAATGTTACTGTCTACAGAGAAAACTAAGCTCTCAGCCAGTTAAATGTTGTATTCCTATACTGTCTCTAAAGCATGGAATAATCTCCCCCCATCACTCAGAACTATCAGCAATCCTGCCTCCTTTAAAAAATCCCTCAAACTACATCTCTTCTCAGATTGGCTATGCTCCTGTTCCCCAACACACAACCCCAACTATTGACCTCTCCCTGGTGCTACAACTCTACTTTTACTATCACTTCATTCCCTTCACTCTCTCCACTTACTGCCTTCACTCCCACTCTAGCCTGACTTTTTCCCCTCCTTATCCCTTCTATCTCCTCCTAATCTTGCACTGTACTTAACATCTCCACTGCACTGAACCTTGGAGATTTATTACATTCATGTGTAATTTGAATATATGCCTTTCATGATTTCTATTTTTGGATGATTGTAATTATTTTTCACTACTGTTTTATTATTTTCTTTATATGTAATAGTACTGCTCATAACTATTTGTTATGTTTATTAATATTTTCTTTGTATGTAGTTACTGTGGAGCTCTTCTCCCCGGGCCTCCACTGAAAACAGGCTCTTTCCAGGCCCAGTGGACTTTCCCAGTTAACAAATGCAATACATAAGATGCAATAAATAAATAAGCAAGAAAACAGGCACTTTATGTTTTTCAGGAAGCTCCGAAGCTTCTAGTCATCTGAAATCTCAGCAAAGAGTTGTGGCTGTGCCCCTCCTCCATTCAGCTCAGTATGAACAAGCAGAAACCCACTCAAGGGTGGGGTTAAATACCAGAAGGTTAAAACCTAAAACAACTTTAAAAAAGCTCAAAAGAACCAATAAGGTGCTTATTCCAAGCCCTAGACCAGCCATCCTTTACCAACCAGGGGCCTATCAGCATAATCTTCACACTCAAGATGACCTGGAAAATGTTGTCAGAACAAACAGCCACTACACACAAAACAACCAGGCTCAGAAACAGCTGCCTGAGTCTAGCCTATACTACAGCTACTAGCTACACTATTTTAGGCAGAAAACACTACATAAATGTTTACCACAGCAGAAAAACAGCAGTGAGACACTAAATAAAAGTTTTAAAGAAAAAAGAGCAAGGAGACACAAGAGAATGCGTTTAACTACAAACATATCACAGCAGGAAAATCAGAACAGGCAGATAGATGCTTAACAAATGGAGGAAATTTCCAGTTAATACCTTTCAAGCAGTGAAAATGGCTAAAAAAGCTTTACAAACAATGAAAACAGTAACTAAAATGATTTAACAGGCCAAGTAAGGCAGACCGTTGCTGTGCAACAATTCAGTTAGAGATTTTATAACTTAGCTCAGTCAAACTACTCCCTTCCTGAAATTTAGCTTTTCCCACAGCTCTGCTTCAATCACTTTCTTAGATATGCAGATTTCCAAGGACAATAACAGAATTACCACTGATGTGTTTAGAAAACCAAAGAGAGAAATTTACTACTCCACAGTAAAAGTCTGCATCCTGCAAGTATAATGTAGTGAAGTCCCAGAACTATAGATTAGCTAGAATTACCACAGAGATGGAACCCATTCTGAGAAACCTGAACAATTTAGAAAATGATTTCCTTGAGAGAGGCTACGAAAGTCAGATGTTAAAAAACATCCTGGAACCCATTACAGAATTAAAAGGGATCAAAGCACCTTCACTCGACCTCCCTATTAGGAGAATATTAGGAAATATTGTTGCAGAGTTCCATCTTGCCATACACTCGATTATATCAGTATCAAAAATGTTATTAAAGAAAACTGGGCAGTAGTTATAGGAAACCCTTATCTGATTAATATCTTATGTGAAGCCCCATCCTTTGTTTACAGGAAGGCCAGGAGGATTAGCAGTTTTGTTGAATTTAAACCTAGACTATATGAGAAAAACACTAAAAGATGTGAAGCTAATTGTACATTCTGTATATCGCTTTCTCTGGTTTTATGACATCACACCTCTGCTTACTTTTCTCCTTCCTGTACTCTGTCCCTTCAGTCCTTCTATACTACTTGTGATTGTTTTGGAAATAATCATTGAATATCCATCTCCTTAACCTTTCTGATGTCTTCTATCATTTCTCCTTCCTCATCTCTCTCAAGGTTGATATTGCCTTGCCTCCTTTCCCAGATGTATCATTTTTATATGTTCATAGGTGTATACTATGGTAATGACCAGTAGGGCCTTTATAAGCCTAGCTGTGCAACCCAAATGTGTCCCACAAGTTACATATTTTACACACTTATATGGGGGTAATTGTTGATTACAACATGATTTACTGATTGCCTCTGTTTATTAGAGATGTGGGTGCTAGACCAGGGGTGAGTTTTCCATTTCCCATCCAATAGTCCAAGATGCACCTCAATATGGTTCGAGAGGGACTTTGTTTTACATGGATCGGGGGCCTGTTCAACAGAAAGGTAATTCTCTAAGATATATATCTATGTCTCCAACATGTCCTATTTATGTTGCAAGAAAAATGTATGTCTTTAAATCTAATAGTTCTGATACTCTTGCATGTCAGGCATTGATCACCTGTAAGTAGTCTGTAGGACACCAAGTCTATAGACAGGACTTTGAGGCAATCTGCATAGGACACTGTATTTATGCCCTATATTATTTTTGTAAAGAACCTTTGTGAACATTCCAATTGCTGCATGTGTCTGGTCAGGTACATACAAAAGGGGGCATTATACTCAACAATGAGTATGATGAGGGACAAGTATAGTGGTACAATGACTTCCCTGGACCTAGATGCCATGCATGTACTTATAAGTTGAGCAACATAGAAGGATTTCCTTATTACCTTTTCTAAATGTGCTTCCACATCCCTGACTAGTGGTTCAAATCTTAGGTGTGTTTTATTGATGACGTATTTTCCTGGGGTGGTCAACTTCCCAGAATGTGCTATAATGCATTTCTTTGCATTGAGTTTTAAGATATGGCTTTGGAACTGGTCTGTGTTAGAACATATTGTAAGATATTAGTGTCTTGGGGGATTCTATGACTGCTCCCAGTTTGCATTCATTTGCAGACTTCATCAGCTAGAGACCCTTGATATTATCCTTGACTTCTGAGAAGTAGATGCCAAAGAAGAGCTGGCCCTAACACAGAGCCTTCAGGGACTCCAGTGGTGTCTGGACTCTTTGAGAGGTGGTTTCACCAATCCTAACTTTTTGGGTCCTATCTGTGAGCCAGCTGGCTGTAGAGCATGTTATATAGGGGATTTATAATTAATTCTGTAAGTTTGTTAATAGTGCCAGAGTGGGGTTTTGTATCAGATGCTTTAGCTAGATCAATGTAGAGGGATTTATTCTTCAATGTCAGAGGTTATTTCCTGAGTGACTGACTATTTCCTTCCTTGACACCCACCAGTAGTTCTTCAAGTACCACTCCCTAATGTCTTTCATTCTTATTATTTCACTTTTCATGGCCATGCTTAATGCTGCCTCTTGCACCTTGAACCTCTTCACTATTTCTGTGGTCTACCAACAGCTCATTTTGGGTGTCTACTATTTTATCTTCTAACCTTTCTTTTTCCTACCTTACTTCTTTCTGTTTCTCCAATGTGCTTTAATTTTTTTCTATTACTATGGCCATTTACATTTCAGTGTTTCATTTTATATCTTCCCTTGTTTTAAGCCTTCTTTGGAATCCAGACTTTTATTTATACCTTGCCCATCTAGATCTTGATCTTTTTACTCTTTTACTTTCACTGTAACTATTAGTACACCTGCCATATGATCTCATACATATCTTTCATGTAATTCAGCCTTTAATCACATCTTAGGAGCTCTCTACTGGTTAGTATTATGTCCAGTTTGCTAGCTTATGTTAGACACTGGGCCAGATTCAATAAAGCCTACACTAAGTGTACACTGTTCTGAGTGAGCAGACAATACAGGCATAATGCACACCTTCTTCCTCCTTATTTTAGTTTTCCTACTGATATTCTTGCAGCTTCAAGTATTATCAAGGATTCATAAAGGTTACCACAAAGGGTAGACTACACATACACTTATTATAATCTGTAGAATTTTACTAAATACATATTGCGTAGACTTAGTATAGGCTTTATTGAATCTGGCCCACTTTCCTCTGAATGTGTACTCCACTTTTTTTTTTTTTTTTTTGTGGATTACTTTCCTTCCAGATATTTTTACTCCCTCTCTCTCATGTTTGCTATTAAGTAATATATCATCTTAAAGTTGCATTCTCTCTTTTTTGGTCAAATTGTCTGAACTTTTGCTGGATCCATTCTGAAGCACATCCATGATTTCAGTGCACTCTTCTCATTTGCCTCCATGCTTCAAACAATCTTATGAAAAAATTCGCCATCATTCCTGTTGGTGGAATAGAAGCTTGTTACAGTTGACAGTTCTCCCCTGCTATGCCATTCATCTTCTCTCACACTATTTCTATCCATCTTTGTCACTCAGGTTTAAAGCACACTTACCACCAGGTTTAAATGGTACTTTTATTTTAAAGCCTTTACTTAAGCAGTTGCATCAGCAAGTATGCTTTTATTAGATAATTAAGTTTTTGTCATGTGATTTTGCAATACTATTTAATCTTGTTCTGATGTCTAATTTTTTATCTGATGCCTGAGGAAACCTTCTTGGTCAAAGTTTGACTTGTATATTAAAGAGATGTGTCAGCTGTGGTTTTCAGTGGCTTTATTCTTGTTTTTCTTGACTGTTATTTTGAGCTACTGAATTTACAACCTTTACACCACTGTGTTTTATTATATATCTTTGCCACTATGTGCACTTTCTTCCTTAACAGTATATTTCTTCCCCATCTTCTCACAAAATTCTCCCTTACACGAAACACATCATCATTCCTTGTGCATTAATTTGAGCTTTGTCTACTACAGAAGTATTATTTCCTCCTTTAACATGTTCATCTATATTCCACAAGACTATGAGTATGTCATTATTTTCTTTCCATCTGTACCACTTTATTTCCCTGCCTCCCTTTTGAGTCATGCAGCAGTCAGATAATTCCATTCACCTGCTATCCTCCACCTCAATAAAGAACTTTTTTTTGGCTGTTGCGTTCACTTGGTATCCCTCCCTCTTCATCAGCAGTATAGTTTACCACTTTCTAGTGTATTACTCTGTTTACCTTTAGATCTCTGCATAATCCTTTATTTTCACTTTGTTACTATCATCCTTATATGGCCTGAAAAATCCACATTCTTAATTACTTTTTTGTTGTGCCTGTGTATTCTTTCTTAGCATACTTATTACAATGGGTTCCTCATAGCCAATACTAACATATAACAATATAATCCATTTCTGATGTTGACAATCATCAGAAATTTCTTTACATAATCACATTTTGTTAGTCCATTTCCCTGGTGGCCACGGTGGTGCAGCGGTTAGCATTGCTGCCTCACAGCACGAAGTTCTCCAGTTCAATTCTCAGCTGGGGTGCCTTCTGTCCTAGGTGTGAGTGTGTGCCTTCTGTGGAAGATTGGGTGCCGGGCTGGCAACTCGACGCTGTAAAACTCCACTGTCAGTCATCAGCGGACAGATGATCCGCTGTGGCGACCCCTAACCGGGAAAAGCTGAAAGAAGAAGAAATTAGTCCATTTCCCATTGAGCTTTTTTATTTGCTACATTAATTTCTCCCTTTATCTATACACTTCCTCCCATCTCACTTCCTGAACTGTTTTGTTGTTTGCTATTTGCAGGCCTTCTTTCTACTATCCCATTTATTTCAGCTTATGTCATGAACTTCACTAGTTCTTTACCTCTCCCCATTTTGACATTCTGTAGTAACTGATGTTCATCATTTTTATTACCACTGCAGTATCCTTAGCTATATGTGTTATTTATATCCAGCCAATGAGATATAACAGACAGCCAACTTACATAGCTTCAAGGTACTGTTTGTAGTCCAAAACATCTTAGCTCAGTCTGAGCTGACTAAAAATACAGGTTTGTTTGCCAAGCTCTTCAGAACTTTCCTGCAATTGAAGAGAACACTCCTCTCTGATCTTTTGAGGACTGACAGTCAGCTTATGCTATTCCTTTCTTGGGTAGATAAGTTCCCTTTGAGGAAAAAAAATCCACATTAAAAAATATTGTTTTACTCTACTTTTCTGATTCTGAATGTTATTTTTAAGCTAGAAGTTTATGGTGTAATGGTTTATCATGAGACTTAACTGTACTTTTAATTGAGAATGCACTGTTTGCTTGCCGGTTTAAAAGTTGTTTAATGTAGTTCAAAGCCATGTTTTCTCTGGAGAAATTGTGCTGATGTTGTGCTCATCCCTAGGGAACCTGCTGCTGCCATTAATAGTGCTATTTGCACTATTTTTCCTTTCATAAAGAAACATAAAATAAACACGGATTTACTTCTCTTTTAATTTCCACAAAACAGATATAACAACATGTCAGTAAGTCCTGTGTACCCACTGTCTCAGAAGATAAAACCTGTAACAAAGAATAAGAATAAAGAACAAAACAGATATAACAACGTTACCCACTGTCTCAAAGACAAAACCTGTAACAATCAAAAGATAAAACCTGTAACAAAGAATAAAACAGATATAACAATGTCAGTACGTCCAGCGTACCCACTGTCTCAAAAGACAAAACCTGTAACAAAGAATAAGAATAAAGAACAAAATGGATATAACAACATGTCAGTATGTCCAGCGTACTCACTGTCTCAGAAGATAAAACCTGTAACAAAGAATAAGAATACAAAAAACATATAAAAACATGTCGATGTACGTCCGCGTACCCACTGTCTCAGAAGATAAAACCTGTAACAAAGAATAAGAATAAAGAACAAAACAGATATAACAACATGTCAGTACGTCCAGCGTGTCCACTGTCTCAGAAGATAAAACCTGTAACAAAGAATAAGAATAAAGAACAAAACAGATATAACAACATGTCAGTACGTCCAGCGTACCCACGGTCTCAAAAGATAAAACCTGTAACAAAGAATAAGAATAAAAAACAAAACAGATATAACAACATGTCAGTAAGTCCTGTGTACCCACTGTCTCAGAAGATAAAACCTGTAACAAAGAATAAGAATAAAGAACAAAACAGATATAACAACATGTCAGTAAGTCCAGTGTATCCACTGTCTCAAAAGATAAAACCTGTAACAAAGAATAAGAATAAAGAACAAAACAGATATAACAATGTCAGTACGTCCAGCGTACCCACTGTCTCAAAAGACAAAACCTGTAACAAAGAATAAGAATAAAGAACAAAATAGATATAACAACATGTCAGTAAGTCCTGTGTACCCACTGTCTCAAAAGATAAAACCTGTAACAAAGAATAACAATAAAGAACAAAACAGATACAACAACATGTCAGTATGTCCAGCATACCCACTGTCTCTGAAGATAAAACCTGTAACAAAGAATAAAAATAAAGAACAAAACAGATATAACAACATGTCAGTACATCCAGCGTGTCCACTGTCTCAGAAGATAACACCTGTAACAAAGAATAAGAATAAAGAACAAAACAGATACAACAACATGTCAGTATGTCCAGCATACCCACTGTCTCTGAAGATAAAACCTGTAACAAAGAATAAGAATAAAGAACAAAACAGATATAACAATGTCAGTACGTCCAGTGTCATACCTACTGTCTCAGAAGATAAAACCTGTAACAAAGAATAAGAATAAAGAACAAAACAGATATAACAACATGTCAGTACGTCCAGCGTACCCACTGTCTCAGAAGATAAAACCTGTAACAAAGAATAAGAATAAAGAACAAAACAGATATAACAACATGTCAGTACGTCCAGCGTACCCACTGTCTCAGAAGATAAAACCTGTAACAAAGAATAAGAATAAAGAACAAAACAGATATAACAACATGTCAGTACGTCCAGCGTACCCACTGTCTTAGAAGATAAAACCTGTAACAAAGAATAAGAATAAAGAACAAAACAGATATAACAACATGTCAGTACGTCCGGCGTACCCACTGTCTCAAAAGATAAAACCTGTAATAAAGAATAAGAATAAAGAACAAAACAGATATAACAACATGTCAGTATGTCCAGCGTACCCACTGTCTCAAAAGATAACACCTGTAACAAAGAATAAGAATAAAGAACAAAACAGATATAACAACATGTCAGTACGTCCAGTGTCATACCCACTGTCTCAGAAGATAAAACCTGTAACAAAGAATAAGAATAAAGAACAAAACAGATATAACAACATGTCAGTACATCCAGCGTACCCACTGTCTCAGAAGATAAAACCTGTAACAAAGAATAAGAATAAAGAACAAAACAGATATAACAACATGTCAGTATGTCCAGCATGCCCACTGTCTCAGAAGATAAAACCTGTAACAAAGAATAAGAATAAAGAACAAAACAGATATAACAACGTCAGTACGTCCAGCGTACCCACTGTCTCAGAAGATAAAACCTGTAACAAAGAATAAGAATAAAGAACAAAACAGATATAACAACGTCAGTACGTCCAGCGTACCCACTGTCTCAGAAGATAAAACCTGTAACAAAGAATAAGAATAAAGAATAAAACAGATATAACAACATGTCAGTATGTCCAGCGTACCCACTGTCTCAAAAGATAAAACCTGTAACAAAGAATAAGAATAAAGAACAAAACAGATATAACAACATGTCAGTATGTCCAGCGTACCCACTGTCTCAAAAGATAAAACCTGTAACAAAGAATAAGAATAAAGAACAAAACAGATATAACAACATGTCAGTATGTCCGGCGTACCCACTGTCTCAGAAGATAAAACCTGTAACAAAGAATAAGTCAGCTAGAACCATGAGTGTTACTGTTAAAACATTTATTGACAAGCAAAAAATGCATTTTTAGTGTGTTAATCAGCATTTTTACAGTGACACGCATGGTTTTAGCTGACTTATTCCAGTAGTGAGTTAGGAGCTAGACAACTAGAAACTATATGTTCCCTTTTAGATATAGTTTTGAATAGTAATGCATTTATATTTCAGCAGGTCTCCAGAATGGCATTAGAAACATCAGTTGCAAACTTAGAATTGAATAACTGGGACATCGATAATATATACAGTGACTCACACTCTTTAGCTCAGTTTGTTTCTTTTATAAGTGTTTTATAGATGATGTGTTTTTAATTTGGACATGTATTGAAGAGAAGCTACATGATTTTTTTTTTTACATAACTTGACCAACAGTACTCATTTTCTTAAGTTTAAAATAAAATTTGCAAGGAATGAGATTAACTTTCTGGATATTAACATTGTAAAAGAGGCTATGAATACAGAGACATGTACACAAGAAAGAAGTACATGCAAATAGATTATTACATAGGCATAGTATGCATCCTCAACATGTTTTTAAGGGGATTGTATGAAGCCAACATTTTAGAATAAGTAGGCTAAATACAAGTGATCAAACATATAATAAACGAGTCTTAGAAATGCTTCAAGAATTTCAGACAAGATATTATGAATATAACCTTTTGATCAACACTAAAAATTATGTAGATAGTAAGAGAACTAGTCTAGGTAAACCATAGTTTAGAAATAACAATAAGAATAATATGGCCCCTAAGCAACTCACTGACAGTAGTGTTATTAGATATATTGCTAGTTATCAAGACAAAAGTTGTCCAAGAAATAATTCATAATGATTGGACAATCCTAAGTGTATATCCAGAATTAAGTAATATGATAGGAAATACACAATACTTTACAAAAGAAAGAAAAATTTGAAGCAAAGACTATGTTATAAAGAGGTTAATTATAGACTTGTAAATAAAGTGACTACATGGTCCAAGGTAGGTTCCTTCCCTTGTTTCAGTAGTGTGAAGAATAAGTATATAAGTAAAGAAATACATTTTCTTCATCCAGTTACAAATAAAATATATGAAATATAATGCCTTGCCACCTGTATTACAGAAAATATAGTGCACCTTGCTACCTGCTCAGAGTGTTCAGCATTTTATATAGAGAAAAGTCTGAGAGAATTGAAAGAATGAATTACTGAACACATGTCTGATATAAGGAGGAATGTCTTAACTAATGCTTTGTCTAAACATTGCACAGAAAGAGGCATGAATGATCAGTTTAAATTTAAGGTGTTGTAAGTTCATAGGTTCATAGGTTCATAGGTTTATACTAGGCTATCTGCCCTAAGGCATTTATAAGCCTAGCCCAAATTATTGTGCCCATTAGTTTGTTGTGCCTCTGTCCAGCAGTGACACAGAGTTGATTCCTGGGGTAAACCTACGATCTCCCATCCACAGGTCTAGATTTCTCTTGAACAGAGTCAGCGAGGTGCTCTGCCTCACATGGACCGGGATTTTATTCCACAGCATAGGGAGTCTCTGAGTGATAAATCTATCCCTCCAGCACGTCCTATTTATATCCGTGCTAAGGTTTAAGTCGCTTGCTCTAGTGGTTTTGGTGGATTTGGATTTTTGAGGTGGAGCATGTCCATTAATTCCAGGTTGGACATGGCCTTGTATGTCAGGCATGTCACCTCTGAGCAGGCGGTATGCAACTGAATAGAGCTGGAGTTTCTTCAATCTGGCAGCATATGACAGATTTTGGAGTCCTTTATCCTTTTGGTGAGGAACTTTGGGGTCTCTCCAATTGCTGCAGATGTCGGGTGAGATACATCCCGAATGGGGCATTGTACTCGATCATTGGTCTGATAAGTGAAGAGTACGGGAACAATGACCTCACTAGATCTGGATGTGAATCCCTTCATGATCAGGTGGGCAATGTAGAAGGTCTTTCTAACCACTTTAGCAATGTGAGTGTCAAAAGCCCACTGTCAACCTGGGTCCCCAGGTCCCTGATAACCTCTTCTGTGCTTAGTGGATTGCCACCTATATGGTAGCTTGGGGGTACCTTGTTTTTCCCGAAGGGTATGACTATACATTTTTGGCGTTTAACTTCAGGCCATGGCTCTGGCACCAGCTATCTGTTTCCTGAGTCCTTCTGAAGGATATCCATGTCCGATGCACTTTCCACTAGGCGCCCAGTTTGCAGTCGTCTGCAAACTTTGTCAGCCAAAGTCCTCCCATGTTGGCCTGTACTTCTGAGAAGTAGATGCCAAACAATAGGGGCCAAGGACCGAGCCCTGTGGGACACCACTTGTGATCGGCTTGGAGTCTGACACAGCCAGCAACTCTAACCCTGTGGGTTCTGTCCTTAAGCCAGTTTGCAACCCATCTTGTGACATATGGGTTTACATTTAAGCTGGTAAGTTTTCTACAATACCGAGTGGGGTATTGTGCCCTCAAAGCCTTGCAAGGTCAAGGTAGGCTGTATGGACTGCCTTTCCCTCATCAATGGCCTTGGTGACTGTTTGAAGAAGTCAACCAAGTTCAAAAGGCATGATCTTCCTTTGACAAAGCCAAACTGGGTCGGGTCCATGTCTGCAAGTCCCTATATCTTTGTTTATGAGCTCCATTATGATCCTCTCCATAGCTTTGCAGACTAGACTTGTTAAGCTTGGGCGGTAATTACCAGGGTCCGAGGCACCGCCTTTGTGGAGTGGGACCACAGTTGCCCGCCACTCCTTGGGCACGTATCCTGTGGTAAGGCTGAGATTAAACAGCTGCCTTATGTGCGGGTTTAATTCCTCATTTAGCTCGTAGCACACAGCCGGGGACACCATCCGGTCCCATTGATGCTGTGTTTTTAGCTTTAGAGAGCAGCTTTCACCTGCGCATTTGAGATGTCGGGAGGCTACACTCGGCTGGGATAGTTATCTCTCCTTTAGGGGAGAGGGTGATGTTTGCACTGAACCTGTCTGCCAGTATGTTGGCAATGTCTGTGGGTTCAGTGATTTTGTATCATTTTGGACTAATTCTGAGCATATCTGGGAGTTTCCACCCAGGTTCCTAACATAGCTGAAAAAGGCCTTATGATTGTCCTTTGAATCCATGGCAATTTTTTCTCAAAATTGGCCTTAGTTGATTTTATGAGTGCTCGTATTTTTTACTAATAATGGTCAGGGGTGACTTCCTTTTATGGATTTTGTTCTATCATGTAATAGCTTTCTCCTCTTATTGTAAAGTTTGTTAATGGCTGGGGTCCACCAGACTGGACGTTTGCCCTTTGTGGAAAGAGTCTTGGTTTTATTTGGGATTGCCTGATCCATGCAGTCCTGGAGGTGTTCATAGAAGGCATTTGTAAGGGCTTCGGTTGTGGTTTCCTCTGGCTCAGGGGCCTTGAAGGATACCACACCAGTCTTGAGTAGTGTGAAGTTTGCTTTAGAAGTTCTTCACTATGGTCTTGCTTGGGGTGGGGGGCGGGATGTGGATTTCCAGTGAGATTAGTTTATGATCAGATCTCACCAATGAGGGATATACTTCGGTGTGGAGCATTTTGTCCCCATGTTTGTGACAATGAGATCTAGTATATTTTCTCCTCTCGTGGGAACAGTGACTAGCTGTTCCATGGCATTTGAATTTATGAACTCCAGGAACCGTTGGGCTAGAAAGTTAGGGCTTGAGTAATGTTCCCAGTCTATATTCGGGTAGTTGAAGTCACCCAATATGATGGTGTTTGAGATACATTTATACCCTCAGTGTCTTCAGGAAGGCTGTGTGGGGTTCCTGAGTTTGAGAGGGTGGCCTGTAGCATGCTACAATTTGTAGAGCAGTTTTGCCTATGGTTAGTTGCACCTGGATGGTTTCGAGCTTCGTGCGTTGCCACCAACCTGGAGGTGTGAGTATCCTTTATGAATATGGATACACCCCTCCTTTTGTGGTGTGGTCCGGGTTTTGGGGCGGGCATGATATGAGGTAAAACCTAATAGTGCGGGTGCTCTCAGGAGCCTTGAACCAGGTTTCAGTTACAGCACAGACATCGATGTTCTCCATACTGAGAAGGGCCTCGAGTGCTTGCATTTTGAGATTTAGACTTCTGGCATTGAGCAGCATTACCCTCAGTTTCTTCCCATTTTTGTTTCTAGGGTGGTAGGTTTAGAATTTGAGCCTTGCCTAAAAGGCACTATGGGGTGGCAAGAGCCTTAGCCAATATCCGGAATCCAGGGTGACAGGTGCAAGCCGTCCTCATAAGCAGCGTGGCTTGTCAAGCATGTCATCCCAGGCAGACAGACACTGGATCCCCTTTGAATGACACCAGACATTAAGCCAATTGTTAAAGCTGATCATCTTGTCTCTATATTGTGGCATCATTCTTGGTGAAGGAAGGATACTGCTCAGGGTTAGGGTCATACCTGCCTGGGCTACATAATCAGAGAGCTCCTCTATGTCTCTTTTCATGTAGTCCAGGAGTCTCATCGTTCACACCAGCATGGACAATGACTGTGTCATATTTGTACTTGCCATGGTGACCCGAGTGCTTGTGTTATGTGGCGGATTCTAGCGCCCGATAGGCAGCTTACTGTGACCCTCTCCTTGTTCAGCCTGGTGAGTGGGGCGTCAGTGTGTCTGACTATGGAGTCACCTATGACAAGTATGTTTGGTGTTGTATTTGGCCTTAAGGGCTGTGACTGCTTTGCACACTGCTTTTGTGGTTTATGTGTTGCTTGTGGGGTGTCTTGAGGTAGCAGTTGTTTGGGTGTCTGCTTTGGAGGCCTCTGCTGTTTAGGTAAATTTTACTCAGAGCCTCCGAGTATGTCTTTGTGTGTTTATGTGTTTGATTCAGTGGAGTGGTAGCATTATGTGAGGCTGGTTTTGTGGTGTGTGTAGTTGCCTTCTCCTCCTATCTGGTCTTGCCAGTCCTGAGTTGAGAGAGCTCAGCCTCCAGTTTGGCTAAATAGCTGCATCTCTAAGTATTTGTGTTATATGGGAGGAGGAGAGGGTTGTCTGTGTACATGAGGCAGTTATAACATTGCCTCAAGATTAGATTCACCAGCTGGACCGGAGAGATTGACAACTGACCTTTGGACATGCTAGAATAATATTGGGAAATCCTTAATTGAAAACAAGGGCCAGTGGGGAGTGAGGGTGTAGTGCTTTTAATTTTTAGTGCTGACTTATATAATTGCTTTAGTGAGCAAGTGCCAGGTAACTTGAGTGCAATGTGTTACAAGTAACTAAATGCAAAAACGACAAACAGTAACTTTCTTTCAAGTGAAACAAGGAAATAAGTACAGTAAGCAATGCAGATATCACCAGTGATCCACAGAAGCGCTGAGAAGTTGCGTATTAGGTGGAATTAGCTTCCAGGGAAATAACAAGCAAACAAACAACAAGCATATAAACAAAGCTAGATTCAGTAGGCCTGGATCTAGTCTATGCTAGAGCAAACAAGGTGAACCAATTTCAGTAAGTATTGAATACTAATATAAGAGGGGGTGATACTAATAGCAAGCTTGAAGTTGCTGAGTATAAATGTATTTTAAAACTAAATGCAGACAAAAAATCCTGGGTTGAATGCAGCTATTAGCCTAAAACCTGTACTAAAAGCAAAACAGATGAAATTGTAATTACCCTATTTTAAAGTTTTAACTAGATTATAAATGTTTTGTAAAGTAATACAATTCTTAAGCATGTGTTGAGAATGTGTTGCTTTAAGGAGATAATGTAATTAATTAAGCATTTTGATAGAGTGGCTGTGTCTTCTTGTGTATTTAAAAACAGTGCTGTGGTTAGTTGGTTCTATACTGCACTGAAGACGGGTTATACCTGAAAGCATTGCAGAATTTTATTTGAAGTGTTATTAAAGTTATTTTCTGTTGGCTTTGTTTTTTTTTTTCTATTGTTTTTTTCTGTTGTTGTATTACTCTTGACTGAATTTACACCATTTTTGCTGGTAATTTTCTTGTCATAGGTAATTGCCACAAGCGTCTTCAGAGAGTCAGTCTACTCATACAAGATCAGGGTGTGTGATACAACCTGACCCCACTGAACTCCAACTCACTACCTGGATGATATGGTCCTAATTCCCTTTTGGTACTTGTTTTTTGAAGACATGCCACAGGTAGTAATGGAAGCTAGAATGCCTGCAACTAGAAAATAATATATTAGCAAATGGAAAAGTTTTTCTATTTGGTAACAACAATCTCAGATTTTACAATGTGTGTGTGTGTGTGTGTGTGTGTGTGTGTGTGTGTGTGTGTGTGTGTGTGTGTGTGTGTGTGTGTGTGTGTGTGTGTGTGTGTGTGAGTGTTACTATCTTATAGTCTTTCTTGTTCCTCCATCATGGTTCATTTATCTGCTGTGTCTACCCATGGCTCCTCTTCTTTCAATGCACTCTCATGTCAAAATGGTTTTGGAATGTGTTCTGCATGACAGGCCTCCAAGAAAAACAGTGGCCACTCCTTGTGATGTTAATTTTGTGTTAGTGAAGCTAACACTTCTGCATTTGAAGCAGCTAATCTGTCTGACTTGAGGTTCTTAATATGGATTACTCTTTTACCGGCTGCTCTTTCAGATCGTTGGATCATTTGCTCATTTCTTATGAAGGAAAGAAGAAGGGACAACCTTTGTCAAAACAGACTTTGTCCAAATGGTTGTCTCAGGCTATTGCCCTTTGTTATTCTCACCACAACAAACTTATTCTAAGCAGGATAAATGGCCACTTTACCAGGTCCTTGGCTTCATCTATGGCTTTTTGGAAAGGGTTGGATTCTAGAAGTATTCTAGAAACAGCAACATGGTCCTCTATGCATACATTTACAAGGCATTACAAGCTTAATTCCTTCTCTAGCTCTAGATCGTTATTTGCTAGGACCATTCTCCAGAGGATCATGGACACTTCCACTTCCAAGCTGTAGTAAGATTTGGTAACCTACATATGCAGCTCTCATGATGAACATAGTACAGTTGTATAAGTAAACTTATCATAATAGGTGATTGAATGATTACCACTGCATTGGCAACTCGTTTCCTCCATCCCACTATTTGTTTTCATTTTTGTTATTTTTCTAATTTATAAACAGAAGTACATTCAATACAGTTATAAATAGCAGCAAAACAATTATAAAGACATGAAAATATTTTTTCCCTATGGGGAAAACTATATACAATATATATATAACATGTCTGTAAGATGCTATCTAAAACAAATTGTGGCAATAAAGAGAGTAAAGTTTTGTATAGTAAGTAGGGATAGATGTTATATAAGCAACAAACATTTTGAGAAACAAACACAAAGGTAGAGGTCTGCAGAAATAGATAAATTAGAGATAATACTTTTATTAAATGATTCTTGACAAGTTTCTTAGGAAATAAAATATTTAATTTATTTTAGTTTCAGTTAATGCAACTTCTTTTAAGTAAGATAAAAAAAATCATCAAAGGTTGGCAGGGAAATTTACCTCCAATGCTGGTTGATACTTTGTGTTGCCATGACAACTTGTGATCACAAATTATATTACATATAACTAAAAACCTAGTTTACAAAAAAGAATCAGACTATAAAGATTTCATAAAATCTTCTATGGAATTCCAAAAATGTTTTATAGAAGGACAGTGAAAAATATATGCAGCCAGTCTGCATTACAAATCTTGGCATGCCTCCACCATTTAATGGTTCTATTTTTATTTATTTTGGTAATTCTATTTGGAGTCATAAAAGAAATTTATAAAAATTTCCAAGTAAGTGTATGCCAATGTTGAGACCATGATAGATTTTTAATTGAATTTAATATCTGTGATTTCTATTCTTGATTAAGTAAAGTTATGATCTAATACTATCTTCTTCTTCTTCTTCTTTCAGCTTTTCCCGGTTAGGGGTCACCACAGCAGATCATCTATCTGCTCATGATTGGCAGTGGAGTTTTACGGTGTCGGGTTGCCCTCCTGGTGCCCAACCTTCCACAGAAGGCACACACATGCACACACTCACACCTAGGGCCAATTTAGAGTGTCCAAGCCACCTACTGCATGTCTTTGGGATGTGGGAGGAAACCTGAGCACCCGGAGGAAACCCACGCAACCACAGGGAGGACATGTTTCCAAAATTGTTCCTTTAAATTAGTGTTGCAGTATATCAGAATTGTATATAATTTAGAGGTAAGATTTTCTGCCTTAGATGTCTTGTATAATGTACCATAGAAAACATGAATTAGTGTAGGATATTCGTTATGACATGAATGTGCAATAAATAAAAGTTTCTCTTGATCCTGTATTTTAATATTCTGTAAAAGTAAAGAATCTTGAGGGTCCAAATCATAATCATAATTATTTATAAGTTGTTGAATATATTTTACTTTTAGATCTTCAAAACATTGATACCTACAAAGAAAAGACTTTGGTCTCTCAAAAGTCAAGTTTAAGTGTGAAGACTTTAATAATGAAAGATTTGGTTATACTAAATTAACAATATTCTCAAACCAAAGTTTCAAGTCTATTTTGCTGATTTTGATATGTCTAAACTAATTTAGTATGTGGTTCATAAAAGAAAAGGATGACAGGGAGGCAGAATTATAGTGTATGTTGTTAAAATAATAATGCCAACAAATTTACTTTGATTAATACTGCTATCATGTCCTGCTAAGTCATAATTATTATTAAGTAGTTTGAAATGTAAGGTTTTCCAGTCTGAGTTATAATTAGGATCAATCTAATTTAGGATTCTTTTAAAAATTGTTGCTCTAATATAGCTATCTATATTACGAAAGTTAATACCTCCTAAGTTCCCAGGTTTAGTATGATGATGTATGGCTACCCTAGTTTTTTTTTTGAAACTATAAGAATTTTAGTAACTTTTTATTAATGTGTTGCTAAGTGACTTACGAGGATAAAGGGTTAAAGCTTGCATTATCTATCTATCTATCTATCTATCTATCTATCTATCTATCTATCTATCTATCTATCTAGTAGTTTAGGACAAATAATCATTTTCATTAATTGCAATCTATCATTAATGGATATTATAGATTTGCTCCATTCGTGAGTTAGACTTGATATAATGTTTAAAATGTTTTTTATCATTTGTAGTTGTTATTCTTCAAATAGTACTCATTAAACTTGTTCCTAAATATTCAAAATGATAGACTTGTTTACCTACGATATTATTTTGTGTGTGTGTGTGTGTGTGTGTGTGTGTGTGTGTGTGTGTGTGTGTGTGTGTGTGTGTGTGTGTTAGCAATTTCCTTTTTTGGTTTATGAATATAAACTTGGAATTTTGAATGTTAACATGTAGACTTGAGTATGACTGAATTAGCTTTATGATAAAATCTAAGCCTTCTAGAGTTGATCTTGAGTTGGGAAGTATTAGTAACTTGTCACCAACAAATAGCATAATTTTGGAAGTATAATTTTCTGAAATTTCTATACCTTTGATATTTGCATTATTTTGAATTAAAGTTGCTAGAACTTCAATTGTAGTAGCAAATAAAACAGGAAAACATGGACAAGCCTGTTTATACCCATAGTCAAAGAAATTAATTCAGGTGTGAAAGGGCCTTATGTAATATAAGCTTTGTTATATTTATACATATTTTTATAAGTGAAATGAATTGAAAAGGAAAATCAAATTATTCTAAAACTTGAAATAAATAACTCCAATTTAAAGAATCAAAGGCCCTAGACTAATAGGAAGAACTCTTTCATTTTTGTTATTTACAAAATCTATAAGGGTTAATTGTTTAATATTGTAACAAATTTGTATTTGATATAAAAATCCAGTTCAGCCTAAAGGACAGACATGAAAATGTTATAATCCTTGTTTAGAAGTGATATGGGTCTATATAAAGAACGGATATGAGGATTTTTATTTTCCTTTAGTGTAGGTGTGATTAGTAAATATTTCAATAAGAGAGGAATCATCTCATGTGTATGAATTTCTATAAAGGTTTTACGGGAAAGTGAGATAATAGATGAGAGAGAATAATTTATATGTTTCTATTACTAGTCCATAAATACCTGGGGCTTTATTAGGTTTAAAGTGTTTGATTTTGTCCAATATCTCTTTAAAATTAATCTCCTTCTGAAAATTTTCTTTTTGTTCCAAAGGCATCTTTAAAAAAAAAGGATAAATCAAGATCTAAATTAGGGGAAATACCTTCATTTTTGGATTTTTGATTTAGAGATATGAGATGACACCTGAAAACATCAATTATGTCTGCAATGTCTGTGTATGATTTTCTTTTATTTTTAAGATGATATTGCTTTTTTATTGTATTTTGACTTTTTAGTTAGGTTGTGCATCTGTTTGGGAGATGTAACATGATTTTACTTTTTCCAAAGCTATGATTGTCTTATGCGATAATATATCATTGTATTTCTTATCTGTATTTTCTATTACTTTTACTATTGACATATCTGCATTATATTTAGCTTTAGTCTCTTGAAGTTATGATTGTATACTTGATAGCTCTGATTCCCATTCTTTTGTTTTCTGCTATTACCAAACTAGAGTTTTAACAAAAATCTAAGGTTTTAAAGAGTCCCAGATCATAGCTATATTAACTCCATCAGTATTTTTGTTTCAAAAATAAAGATTCATTTCAGAAAGGAGCCAGGTATTGAAATCTTTTAATTTTGTTATATAAGCAGGTATTCTGGTTAAATAAGGAACGTTTTTGAAGAATGTGTTGAATTTTAGAATAAGGGCAATGTGATCAGCAGTATGACAGCGTATGATATTGAATGTGGATATCTTTGAAATTATGTCCTGGGTTACCAGTATCTAGCAGCTCTAGTTTGTATACCATATTTATAGGAATAAAGAGCAAACAGTAATATTCTAAGAGTGAATATATCATTAAAGCTGAGATTTTCAATCCAGATTTTAGGCACTTTTGCAACTGAAGTCTTTTCTTACTTTTCTTTCACTACCAGATTCTGAATTGTCTGTTGTGCAATTGAAACCACCTCCTACTATTAAACTACCTGTATATTCTATAATAATATAAATAATACCTGTGTGATTTATAGATAAACCATGTCACATTCCAGGAGGCCAATGGACATTTACTAGAGAGAGTAATCTGTTATTCTGCTTTATAACAATGAGAGTTAAGTGACCATCATCAAAACATAAATTAAAGGACATGCTGCTAAATGTTAGGAGTCTAAACATGAAATTGAACTCATTGCAAGGATTCTTGACCCTAGATGAAGCTGATATTTGTGCAGTCACAGCAAGCTGGTTCAAAGCTGCAGATTGCATCCTGGCCATACCAGGTTACTCATCCTATCATTCATTCAGACCCCAAACCATAAGCAGCAAAACAAAAGGAGATGGATTTGCAATATATATATAAAAGACATACACATTTCTAGGCTGGTCAAACAGTATGATGCACAGAAAACACTCCAGGTACTGTTAACAATTGATATGACCCCTTTTCAAATCATAGCTAGCTACAGGCCTCCAACTTTAACTCAAGATGCCCACTCCACCTATCTGGACCTCTTTGAATCTTTCAAGATTCAACCCTTTACCCTGATCCTGGGTGACTTTAACTATTCCACCATAGATTGAAAGAAATACGTATGCCAAAACACAAATGCCCAGAGATTCCTTGATTTCTTCAATGAAAATACCTTGGACCAGTTGGTTGACACCCTACAAGAGGTGAAAATATCTTCGACTTGGTATCCCTGGTAAGATCTGACCACAAAGCAGTCACTTTCAAAGTCAACACCCCCCAAGCTATGGTCAAACAAAAAAAAACTTCTCCAAAGCTGATTACAACCTCCTGAGGGTAGGTATAAACAGCTTCACAGCCCCCATCCCCTGCATACATAGGAACTGGCACATATGTCCAAACTTACACCAAAGTACTATATGAGCATTTATATAGCTGCATGGAATCAGGGATACCAGACAGGATGAAATCATCTTCCTCAAGGAAGACTAAACCTGTCTGTTGGACATCTACAATAAATAAACTCTATAATAAAAGGAAAAAATTGCTACACAGAACCAAGAAGGAGCAGGTGCCTAATTGGAAGTAATCTCTGCTTAGCCTGAACAAGCAAATAAGACCACTAGTGAAATCTACCAAAGCAAACTTTGAGTCCAAACTGGCTACATCTACTAAACACAATCATAAGGCCTTCCTCACATATATCCACAATGTTAAGGAAAGCACCCAGATCTGTTCAGAACTGGTGGTCAAGGACACCACATGCATAAATGCTGTAGATATAGCCAACCTGCTGTCAGACAGGTGAAAACTTGACTCCTCTGTCCCCCATCAGTAAAACAGGAATCCCCAGTAACTGCCCCCTACTCTTTTCTCTAAGAAGTAAGTCATCACTGCCATCTCTAAGACAAAAAAATACAGCCTCTATGGGATCCAGTAACATCCCAGGTACCATCCTACATGAATTCAGGCAGGAACTTGCAGCATAAATAGGCACCGTATTCAACCAAAGCCTTAGTACTGGCTTTGTCTCAGCCGAGTGGAGGACAACTACTGTCAACCCTTTGCACAAAGGTGGAGCGTCCACTGATCCAGGAAATTATAGACCCATTAGCCTAACAAGCCTGACCTGCAAGGCCATGGAGAGGATTATAATGGACCTCATTAACAAGGACATTGGCAACCTTATTGAGTACTACATTGTTCTTTAATTAAGGATTTGTGAGAGGTAGAGGGAGAGAGAGCGAGATTAACTTTTATTAGCTTTGGATCATACTGGTACTGGGTTTATTTTTTTTTTCTTTCATCTGATTATAAACTTATCAATTAAAAGGCTAACATTCAAAGGCTGACAGTGGAGCATACTTTTTCATGACATTGATGGATCATCTGTCTGGAATCTTAAAGAATTCCCAACTTTGATATGTGATTACAGCTGGAGTACGTATCTCCTGGAAAATATTACATTTTGTTGATGATTATTTATAGTCAATTTCCTACTTAACTTGACAAGGCTGCTGAATATTTGACTTTGTTTCTTTTCAGTACCAATTGTTATTATTTAGAGCTGGACATTTTGTAAAAATATGGCTTCCTATTTGTAACTTGCAGTTTCTGTAGTAATAATTACCTGAAAGATTATTAATTTATTTATTTTATGCTAGTTCATTCCCTACTTTTGTCTAATTTAGCATGCTTTTACATTGCTCTGTCATATTCCGGTAATTCATTAAGTCTCACTGTGTTTATTTACTTACTTGTTATACATTTTGCAGTTTTTCAAGTTTTCCATTTTGTTTTCTAATTCTATTACTATATTGGTTATTTCTATTGTAAAGAGCAACTATTTGGATTGCATTCTTTTTTTATCCATCTTTACTACCTTTGCCTGTCAATAATCTGTGTTTGGAATTGCATTTTAAAAAATACAGCTGGTATTTGTCATCAGCAGACCAGGCAAATTATATCTTTAAGCAAGGGACATATAGCTGCATTTACCAAAATGCAGATAATTAATTCTAAAAGATTTATTGACAGACCATAAGTACTTAGGCAGATAACTATTATGAATTTTGAACAGACTACCTAATGTCAATCATTTAGCAGCCTCTATGCACGTTTTATATATTGATGCTAGATTGGTTTGTAATACATTAGTATAAATAAATATCAACTGTACACCTTTTTCTAAGGAGATTCATATTTTTTTGATATTTTTTGTATACATTTTCTTAGTTCCTTGTCCGTCTCCTCCTCATATCTACACCCTGCCTGCATGCATTGTTAGCTGTTTTAAAGTATTCTGTATCTGCTCCATAGTCTCATTTCACTTTCTTTATTTCCTTATCAGACACTTTATTTCCTTTCCTAAATGTTCCTTCCGTATACTTCAAGCTATGTAGAAAGGGAATTATCTTTCATGTTTAGGTTCCTTGCTTCACACTACAAAGCATGTATTGATTTTTTTTTTTATTCTAAGTGTTTAAGGGCCATAATTTTTAGCCACCAAATGGGGTGAGGAAGGTTCACATTTTCCTTGTTACAAAACTGGTAAAGAATGTTCAGAAAATAATTATAAACTCAAACATAATAAAGTAGTACATATGCAAGCCACAGTATAGTTAGTTTATTATCCCCTGTGCTAGCGACACACACTTTCATCAATGACAAATAGTAAGGCAGGACCAAAGGGCAATGCATCAAAATCTTTAACTGATGCCATGATAACAGAGAACAGTTATATCCTAAAAGAGCAGCAAGGAAGATCGGCATCTTGGACAATACACACATTTGTCACTCCCCACATACTATATATATGCTGTCATATACATTTAATGACACTATTAAACAGACATTTTTTAAGAATATTAATAGTTTCCAAACTATAATTAAAGGATCAATTAAATACAGTTTTTAACCTATAACATTCTTTTTTTAATTAAAAAAAAAAAGTTTTACAGTCAGATTACAAGTCTTCTGCAAGTGATCTTTACTGCCTAAGCTTCCAAGCAGTCAAACATTTTTTTAAAAGTTTGATGCCCTGTACAAGTTCGAACCCAGGGCAGATATACTATTCACCCCTTCCTTGGTACAGTACTGCAGCTCATCAGTTCTCATGTTCAGTTTTGTTACTACAGAATAGCGAGTAAAGAGCAAGTCCATGTTATTTTTAAAATGTTATTCTATACTAATTTGGGTTAGTTTAATCTCTGTTGACAGAGACCTCTACACTGCTGATGATTTTTTTTTTTACAGCAAAAGAATCTGCAGTTCTGACTAAAATTTAAAACTAGCATCCCAGATGATATTATCTACTATCTAATCTACAAGTTTTACTAAGCCTAACAATGTCAAACTTGACAATAGGATTGGCTATGCCAAGCTACCCATACATATATTGGATTTGCTCATTCCCTTGTGGACAGGAACATGGCTGAAGAAGGTCTACAGACCAGCCTATTTATGTTGTTAACAAGTGATAAGTAAATATCCATAACTATCTGAGTATATGTCTAATAATGTGTATGTAGGAAAGTGAAACGTATGGGCCATAATTGTTGATCACATACACCTACGAAGTTAACTAAAATATTATGATATTAAACTATGAACTACATATCCATACAAACATGAACTGCAGGTACCCTCCAATCATTCAAGTCACCTAGGTTTCATTAACACACATGTTAGAAGAAGAGGTGGCGTACCTGATTTGCTGTCAATTGAATGCATATCTATCAATGAAGGTTGGTAGTTAGGCCTCATACAGCTTCCAGGTAGAAGTTTACCTACTGTCCAATAAAAAGATGTTCCTTGTACATTCACAGAAAGCAAAGCATAAGCAATATATTTTGATTTCACAGAAGGTTCATGATAGCCAACAGACTGGCGGCTAAATAAGACTAACTTCAGTGTCATCTCCAGCATTATTAGACTTTGAAATAAACATGTTGGTTTTGCAACATGTAGAAAGTACCAATGCATTGTCAGTGCATCATATGAAATGCTAATTACACCTGTGCCATGATAATGTGTATTGGCAAAATGCATTTAAGATTAATGTCAGTCTGTAGATGAAACAGATACTTTGTGCAGTCTTCTGTCTATCCAAGCCATTCCTATGACTTTCTTACATTGTCCACCATTCAAAAATAATCAGTTTCTGAAATATTTTATGGCTGTGAAGCTCATTCACACTGTGTGGCATTCTTTTGTTTGATTTGGGGGCCTTTCTGCCTCTCTCTCTCGCTCTGTTTTTTTTTAAGGGGGGGGTCATGTAGCACAGTGATACTGTGGTTGCCTAACCCTGCTCGGTCCTTTTGTTTGATTTTGGTATCTCCCTGCCTCTGTCACTCTCTCTCTGTTTATTTTTTTGTGGGAGGATGATGTAGCACAGTGATACTGTGGTTGACTAACCCTGCTCGGTTCTTTTGTTTGATTTGGGTATCTCTCTGCCTCTCTCTCTCTTTTTTTTTTGGGGGGGATGAGGTGATGTAGCACAGTGATACTGAGGTTACCTAACCCTGCTTGGTTCTTTTGTTTGATATGGGTATCTCTCCGCCTCTGTCTCTCTCTCTCGCTCTCTCTATCTCTATCTCTCTCTCTCTCTCTCTCTGTTTTTTTTTGGGGGGGGGTAATGTAGCACAGTGATACTGTGGTTGCCTAACCCTGCTCGGTTCTTTTGTTTGATTTGGGTATCTCTCTGCCTCTCTCACGCTCTCCCTTTTTTTTGAGGGGGGGGGGTGAGGTGATGTAGCACAGTTATACTGTGGTTGCCTAACCCTGCACGGTTCTTTTGTTTGATTTGGTTATCTCTCTGCCTCTCTCTCTGTTTTTTTTTTTTTGGGGGGGGTGATGTAGCACAGTGATACTGTGGTTGCCTAACCCTGCTCTGTTCTTTTGTTTGATTTGGATATCTCTCTGTCTCTCTCTCTCTCTTTTGCTCACTCTCTCTCTATATTTTTTTTGGGGGGGTGGGGTTGTAGCACAGTGATACTGTAGTTGTCTAACCCTGCTCGGTTCCTTTGTTTCATTTGGGTGTCTCTCTGCCTCTGTCTCCCTCTCTCTCTATCTCTCTCTCTCTCTCTCTGTTTTTTTTTTTTTAGGGGGGTGATGTAGCACAGTGATACTGTGGTTGCCTAACCCTGTTTGGTTCTTTTGTTTGATTTGGGTATATCTCTGCCTCTGTCTCTCTCTCACTCTCTGTTTATTTTAGGGGAGGGTGATGTAGCACTGTGGTACTGTGATTGCCTAACCCTGCTCGGTTCTTTTGTTTGATTTGGGTATCTCTCTGCCTCTCTCACTCTCTCTATCTCTCTCTGTTTTTTTTTTTTTTTTTTGGTGGGGGGGGTGATGCAGCACAGTGATACTGTGGTTGCCTAACACTGCTCGGTTCTTTTTTGATTTTGGTATCTCTCTGCCTCTGTCTCTCTCTCTCTCTCTCTCTCTCTGCTCTTTTTTGGGGGGGTGGGGGGTGATGTAGCACAGTGATACTGTGGTTGCCTAACACAGCTCGGTTCTTTTGTTTGATTTGGGTATCTCTCTGCCACTGTCTCTCTCTCTCTCTCTCTCTCTCTCTCTCTCTCTCTCTCTCTATCTCTATCTCTTTGTTTTCTTTTTGGGGGGGGTGATGTAGCAGAGTGATACTGTGGTTGCCTAACCCTGCTCGTTTCTTTTGTTTGATTTGGGTATCTCTCTGCCTCTGTCTCTCTCTGTTTTTTTTTTTTTTTTTTTATGGGAGGGCAATGTATCACAGTGATACTGTGGTTGCTTAACCCTGCTCGGTTCTGTCTCCTTTATTACCCCCCTTGTTTAAGGAAGTAGCATTCAAGGGTAGGGAGTCAGAAAGGCATCTGAAAAAAAATATATAATAGTTGTACAGCATTAAACTGTCTCATTAGCTTCTCTTATTATGAGATAAATATCTTGTCAAGCCCAGTGGGGTCAGGTGATCACCTGCATCCGATATACAGAAAATATACCACCATCAGCTAGTGGATAGCTACACAGGTGATCAAAATTAAATCCATACATATAAAAAATTGTAAACAGCAGACTGGATTCATAGTGCTTCCCTTAAAGTATACACTATGTGTGCACATATTGTAAACTTTCTGAATTGATAGCCAGCCCAAGCATTGTGGTAGGGATGTTCTTGAATTCAGAAAATATACACAAAGTGTATACATAGTATAGACTTTATGATGACCTTTATGAATCTGGCCTTGCATCTTTTTTTTTTCTTTGTGGCCATATGGTTGATACAATTTCATGCAAACTAAATGTAAACTTAACATGAATGAATGAATTTAAATAAAGAAAACATTGCACACAAACATTAATGATAAATATGAGAGCATCTATTGGTATCTCTGGTTGAAATCATACCTAATTATATAATTACTAGTGATAGCATAGAATATGTATTGAGAAACAATAAGAATGAATTACCCTTTCCTGATGGGCAGCAGCAGCATTTTTATATAGTAGACATAGTTTCATACATCTTTGTTTATGAAAAGGACTAAGTATAGAATTATTAAACCAATAAAATGCCCTAAACCACATACTAAGATAAAATTCAGAAAGTATAAGGTTATCTAATTATTGAATGTATACAATGAAATGTAAAAACAAACCTTTCCATTTGAAACATTAAAACCAATATGTTAATAGTATATTTTGCCATTTATAAATAACAAGAACTATCAACAAACACAGACTATACTTCAGAAACTGAATTATTCAAATATAAAAATAGTTAAAAACTCTCTAGGTATAACTGAGTGGAAAACTATAATAATGGCATATGTATTATTAGAATGAAAAGAATAAGGAGAAAAGTAAAGCAGATCATCTGTGGTCATCCAGTTTTATAATTATTTTGTTAAAGGATGCTGAGAAAAAAAGATTTAGGAATGATGCTGAGAATGTGGAGTGTAAGAGTCCAATTTCTGTACTGCAGCACTTGGCAGAATAAATGAGATATGATTTAATCTAACCTGGAAGATATGTAATCCTTTTCTAAGTGACTTGCTGAGAAGCAGCAATGTATTTGCTTCAGCTTTATGGTGTTATGACATCCAGTCTCCCAGGACCCTCCTTCACTTTATCTGATTGTAATGACTCATCAGAAAGTTTTCTGGCAATTTTGCTGAGTCTTGCGAAAACAATGTCAAAGACAGACTAGAACCAGAAAGAAATATTACTTTGGAAAGAGTTCAGCACATTTTTTCATCCATATATGCTTTTCTTTTATGACTACAGGTGTTTATCAATAAAGTCAAATTTCTGTAGTTCTCTGAAAATTATAATACTTTTGATCCATCCTGTATAAGTTTATGTAACCTTGTCTGTTGTTGAAAACCCTAAAAGTCCGGAAAACTGCAACAAGACTGGTTAATATATTGGAAACAAACTTGATAAAGTAAAGCCAAGTAATCATTATTAATTGCTATATTCCAAATCAATAAACATCATCACTTTTTTATTTTTGCCATCTGAATTGTAAGTAAAATTATTCAAAAACTATTGATTATTTATTTATGGGCCAGAAGACCCGAAAGCTGGTTGGCAATAGTCAAACTTTTAGAGACAATTATTAAAAACAATATATATATATATATATATATATATATATATATATATATATATATATATATATATGGATCTAGGATGTTTGCTCAGCTGAAAAAGCACTTTTGTTAAAGCGCGTTATAAAAAAATAAAACACTACATTTACATTATAGAAGGGGGGCACAGCCCCCCACACACACCCTACTTTGATATTCTCCCTCCGTGACTGCACTACAGTGGGGAAAAGGGAAATTCCCTTACCCCATACCGTAGTACAGCCTCGGAAACAGTCATACTTACGCGAAAGTGCTTCTTCGGTGAAAAGCACTTTTACGTTAAGTATGCCCGGTTATTTGGATTTCAGTCATTTGCTCAGTTGAGCAAACGTCCTATATCCATATATATATGTAAATAGATATATATTTCTAATAATTAGTAATCTTCCTGTACTAGAAGACTGCATCGGTCTCAGTGCATCATAGCTGTATGGAATGATTGTATTGTGAATGTATATCATGCATGAAAGTGTGTGGTTTTAATGTAAAATTTTGAAGTAAATGAGATGTTTCTGGAATAACAGAAAGCAAAAGCAAGAGGGTACCAAAGTCAGAAATGTAAAAGAATAAATCTAAAAATCACTTGATTTAAAATGCATCACTTTAGTCACAGTGACAGCGAAAAATGGTTTTAATGCAAGTGGCAACCTGTCTGCAGAATTAATTACTAACACTTAAGGTTATGGTACCTTTGATTAATGTTAACTCATTCCTTCTGGTGGAGCTCTGGATGTTTGCACTGTAACTTCCAATGGGTGCAGCCTAAGTGTTTTTATAGAATATCTGTTTTATTTATTTGTCATTTTTTACCAGGAAAGGATGACTAGGTAAAACCCATTTTCAGAAGATGCCTGGGGAGACAAACTCCATTTGCTTACATTGCATTATACTATGTTCCAGTTTAAACACATAGTAGTTACGTTGTCCAGCCCCCCCCTTAAATAATGCATACAGACACCTAAAAAACATTTGATGACCTTATTAAATTCAACAGAAGCCAATAACTTTATTCCAAGATTGCAGCAAGATAACTGAAACCTGACATTCTTCATAGATCAGGGCAGTATACCCACTCACCCTGTCCGAATAAGTAGCGTCTATATTCCACTCACTTGTTTTTATCAAGCAGCATCCTGCAACTCACTTGATCCCAAAACTCACTAACATCAGCCATCATTAAGAGGGGGAAAGAAGAGAATGATCCCGTCACTCTTCTCTACCAACCAGCCTGGCCCCAAGTTATTCCATGTCTTCTCTCCAAGAACTTTCACCACACCCTCCAAAGATAACCTGAATTGTACATTAAATAATTCAAGGCCAATGTCACTCAAATGCACACCATCATCTTGAATCCAAATTGAATCCCTGCCAACAAAATCTCTGTGTTCAAGCATGTGCATTCCCAAAACTCCCAACCGCAGAGCCAACCTATGATTCACAGAACTGCGCTTCTGCTCCAAAGCCTAAAAACTACCTCAAGTGTGGCACTGTTTCCAACCATACTATACATGTACCTGGATATAGGGTTTGCAATATACACAAATCCTGTTTTATCCAATCTACCTGCTGCTTCTTAGGAATTATACCCAAATCATTCCCACCTATTTGTATCACCAATATTCGAGGAAAACCTAACCACAACTTTACCACTTCAACTTGCCACATAAGCTGACTCTGCCTAAGACCCAAACCCCATGCCAACTAACTGACCATCCTAATTGAGACAATCCCAAGTTCTTTCCATCTGTCCTAACTGCTGCCATTTTCTCAGCCCAGTGTACATAAGAATGTCCCAAGATGACCATCCGGTTTCCTGAAAGACACAGAGAGGAAAAAAAAACATAATTATGGTAGTGCAATAGAATCCATTATCTAATGTAAGATAAATAGGCATTAGAAGGCCCCACCCCCCCCTTATAATAACCTCAATAGAGCTGCCTTCCTTTGTCAAATCTGAAGCCCTCCCAATATGGAAATAATGAGCTACAAATCTCTCTGCTGGAAAATCCAAACACTGCAGAGCCTTCCATATGACCCGTACAAACCGACTACTCATTATAATCCTCCCAGTTCTTAAATGGAATACCAGATCATACAGACCACCCACTTGAGTTAACCTAAGTCCTGCAGTCCAACCTACTGCACAATCCTGTATTCAAGTCTTTCCTCAAGACTATTGATGCACTTTTCCCCAGTTGATCTGTTTTAGATCTCCGTAACACAATGTGAACTGCCCCTTTACAAATCATTG
>NC_056751.1:447380071-447480071 GCF_019279795.1 Protopterus annectens
CTTTAATTGAAGTCAGGAGCACCAGGGTATACAATCTTTGATATATTTGCTTATTGCTGAATGTACTAATAATGCTTTCTCTGTTTTAACTCTAAATTACTTTGTTTTTGCTATAATTAGTTTACTGGCTCCTTCACATGGATAGTTTCATAGGTAGGTACTAGGCTATCGGCCCTAGGGCCTATACAAGCCCAGCCAAAAAGGTACCCTGGCTTTTGCCACCCAAGAAAATTATTTTCCTGTGCCACTGTCGATCATAGCCACAGAAGTGATCCCCGGGGTGAATGTCCTATTTCCCATCCAATCATAAAGATTTTTCTTGAAGATTGCTAATGAGGAGCTTTGTTTGATATAGATAGGTAGTTTATTCCAGAGTATGGAGAGATGGAGATATGCTCTAGAGAGAAGAGGAATGAAGGTCAGCAGGACTAAGACAGAATATATGTGTGTGTGTATGAATAAGAGGGAGGATAGAGGAATGGTGAGGATGCAAGGAGTAGAGGTGGCAAAGGTGGATGAGTTTAAATATTTGGGGTCAATAGTTCAGAGTAATGGTGAGTGTGGAAGAGAGGTGAAGAAAAGAGTACAGGCAGGATGCAGTGGGCGGAGAAGAGTGTGAGGAGTGATTTGTAACAGACGAGTACCTGTAAGAGTTAAAGGGAAGGTCTACAAGTGGGTAGTGAGACCAGCTATGTTATATGGGTTGGAGACAGTGACATTAACAAAAAGGCAGGAGTTTGAGCTGGATGTGGCAGAATTAAAGATTTTAAGATTTGCACTGAGTGTGACGAGGGTGGACAGGATTAGGAATAAGTATATTAGAGGGTCAGCCCAGGTTGGAAGCTTTGGAGACAAAGCCAGAGAGGCACGATTATGTTGGTTTAGACATGTGCTGAGGAGGGATGCTGAGTATATTGGGAAAAAGATGCTAAGGGTGAAGCTACCAAGTAACAGGAAAAGAGGAAGGCCTAAGATAAGGTTTATGGATGTGGTAAGAGAGGATATGCAGGCGGTTGGTGTGACAGAGCAAGATGCAGAGGACAGGAAGAAATGGAAACAGGTGATCTGCTGTGGCGACCCCAAACTGGAACAGCCAAAAGAAGATGATGATGGGAAGTCTCTGGGACAGGAATTTATCCCTCTGGCATGTTCTGTTTATTGTGGTGACAAGGTTTAGGGCCATAGAGCATGTAGCTCAGTGGGATTGGGATTTCTTTATGTGGAGTATGTCAAACAGCTGTGGGTTTGACATAGCTTTGTATGTTAGGCAGAGATCACCTCTGAGTAGGCGATATGCGATGGAATAAAGCTGGTGTTTTTTAGACAGTCTGCGTAGGGCATCTGTTTGAGGCCAGTAATCCTCTTTGTGAGGTATTTCTGTGGCCTTTCCAGTTGTTGTAGATGTCTTGTGAGGTACATACCTAAAGGGGTGTTTTACTCTATAATGTTAATGAGTGATGAGTAGAGGGGAACAATGACCTCTTTTTTTCTGGATGAGAAACCTTTTGTGATGAGGTGTGCCACATAGAAGGATTTCCTGACTACTGTGACAATGTGATTATCAAAGGAGAGACTACTGTCCACCTGTGTCCCAAGGTCTCTAATCCCACTTTCAGTATTAAGTAGACTACCAACTATGTGGTAGTTCATGGGTACTGAGTTTTTACCAAAGGGGATGACAATGCACTTTTTGACATTGAGCTTGAGTCCATGGCTTTGACACCAGGCATCTGTCTCAGTGAGGCAGATAACGATAGATAAGGCAGATAACGATAGATAAGACAGATAACGTTTTCAGTCTAGTTTTGGGTGTTACTTGCTGCAGAGGCTAAACTCAAGTGTCTTGCTATCGGTTGATGTGCTCTGTTGAGATTTTTGCTGCTTATATTTTATGTTATAAATAACATGACTTAGCATGATGCTGCCTATGGTTCAGTGCCGTGGCTGACTGCACCATTTACATGCAAGCATTTAGAGATTTAAGTACCTGTAATCAACCTATTCTCCAATTCATCTTGTACTTTAAATAATCAGTAGCTGTGTGAAGAGGCTTTTGTTTGTGTTAGGTTGTGCATTAATCCCCATGTGTAGACTTACATTCTTTGTTTTAGATAAGTAGCATCTATTAAAGCAACACTAAAAAATAAGCACAAAGCCCCCTTCAGCCCACAGACACCTGGATCAATGGAATTGCACTTTTCAACCTTCTCTTTAGTCAGCTTGTTTGAAATGGGCATCCTGCATCAGTGTAGCGTTTGTATCACACATTCAAACAACCACCTTCTACTTAAAGCCACAGATGCAGTGTATGAGAGATGAAGTTATTCAATTTAACTGGAGGCAAAGTTCTTTGATAAAGCCACAACAATTCACAAACACGTTGTCCGTACAGTACAACACAACCCAACAAAAAAATTACATGCAGCTCAGACAAACCATAAACATCTACTTATGCTGAGGCTCTTAAAATGAATCTTATTAAGCACAAAGGCCTCCTAAATGTACCTTCAGCAATCTCACAAGCCCACATCACAAACAGCACTGGCCACGAGACATACATCAAAGAGTCACACTAAGTTCAAAAGCCCATAAAGCAAACCTCCACACAATCTGCTATCCTATTTATAGGTGAGCTATAATGATATGCATCAATGCCCCACTAACTAGGCTGTACAAAGGGAGGGTTACATTCACTTGTCTCTCAGACATAAGAATTTATCACATCACACAGGCATTTGTGTTCCTATACAAATATACATATGACACATAGTGCATGTTGGTATAAATAACTTGAGATGCACTTCCCTGGACTATATGAAGATAGAAGGATTGGTTGAAAATGAAGATTTGCTTGTGACACTTGATATAAAGTCTTTGTACATGATGATTCCTAATGATGAAGGAATGGGCATAGGATGGAATTATTACATAATAGAATGTATTCTAATACTGTGGGGTTATTAATGGAAATGATTGACATTGTGCAGCTGAACTATAATTATAATGCATTTTATGATGAAATGTATGTTCAAGTTAATGGGGGTTACGATGGGTGCAGCGCTAGCCCCTGGTTATGCCTATGTCTTTATGCATGGATGGGAAATGATGCATGTATTAGAAAGTAAATATAAAAACATCATTATAATAATGTTGAGATTTACTGATGATGTTTTTATTGTGTGGAGAGAGACGGATTAAATATTTGAAGAGTTCCTCACTTACATAAATAATATTTGCACATATTTGAAATTTACCCACCATGTTAATAGAAAGGAAATTAGTTTCTTAGATTTAACCATGTACAAAGAAAATAATAAGTTAGCAACCAGGGTATATAAAAATGAAATACAAAACAATATGTATTTCCATTTTTTCTAGCATGCACCCCAAAAAGACAAAAATGAATATAGTCAAGGGACAGTTGTCTAGAATAAGTAGGTTAACGAAAAAATAAGTAGATTTTTTGGAAGAAGCAAATGTGTTTTGTGATAAAATCATAAAAAGGGGGTACCCAGAAACAGAGGTAAATAAAATATTAGAAGAAGAAATTGAAGGAAGAACTAAAGGACCTATCTTAGATGAGAGACTTCTGTTTGCATATGGAATATCTATGGCTGTACAAAACAGTGTAGACTCTCAAGCTATTAAGAAAGTAATGGGGTATATTTAGAGCTAATAGTGAGTTGCTTCAGAAGATATGGGATCAGTGAAAGTTTACACAGAAAAGAGCTAAAAATTACAAAAATTATTTTCAAGGCAAATTGAATAAACCCGAAGATAAGAAACAAAAATGTGGAATGTTTTAAGTGTCTGAATTGTAATATGTGTAAATATATTCACACAGACACTGATGAAGTAGAGATAGGAGGAAAAATAATTAAGATTCCAGGGTTATTCAGTTGTAAGTCTAAAAATATAGTGTACTTGAGTTTTTGTGTAGAATGTAAATCTTTCTATGTGGAAAGAACTACTCGTGAGTTATATAGAAGGATATATGAGCATAAGTATGCTGTTCAAATTGGGGATGAAAAGAATGAATGAAGTAAACACCACAAGATGAATAAATGTAAGGTTGATTTTAAATTTATAGTTTTGGAAGCACTTTCTAATAGCCTTAATATAGTAAATATTGAGGAAGAGCTAGACTGGCTCGAATATTGTTGGCATCAGGCTTTTAATGCCTGTTTTCTACCAGGTCTCAATAACAGAGAGGAATTTGTAATGTATTTGAAAAGGAAAATGCTTAAACATTTAGTAAGTGATGTAAGTGTTTATATGTGAAAAGTCTATATGTTTTTAATGAAAAAAAAATGTTTAAGTTTTAAAATAATCATGTGACATGTTTGATTATGTGATTTTTTAGTATATAAAGTGTTGGGTGTGCCCAGAAAAAAAATCAGTCTGAAGAAGTCTCAGCGTTAATAGGAGTGAGACGAAAGTGCTAACTGGGATTATCTGTTTTATTGTTCTACAATAAATTTGCTGTTGTTCATCTGGAGCCTGGCATTTTTTTTTTTGGACTATTTGAAGAGAGACATGATGGAGCTCTCAGAATATGTGTCTGATGCTGGTAAAGACCTAGCCTCGGAAAGTATTCTACCACCACCAACAATGATATCACAATGTGAACAAAAAATTTATTTCAACAGTTGACTTGACTTCTATTGTCATTCCAAGGGGAAACAATACAATATATGGTAGACTGTCCAACTGCTTTGACAGGTACATCCAGCACTTACTACTAAGGCTTTCATATATTAACTACATTCTTGTCTAGTGCCATAGTGCCTTTTTTAGGCAATAAAAACACACACTAAAATGTGGATTCCTTGGCAAAAAGTACTAATAACCATATGAACAAATGCCTCGGCTGGCTGACCAGAAATCCCAAAATGGAAAAACCGCCAATTGTAACAAAACCACCAGTGTATAGCAACCAGCAAGTTTATTTAAATTATCGATTGAGAGTTTTTGTCCTCATCAACCTGAGACTTCATCAGAATGATTTACTTCACACAATACTTAATCTTAGATACCTCACTGCACTTCCTAATTACTAAATTAAATAATTAGCTAATTGGTTAAAACCATCTGTGAATAAAAAGCTTCAACTATAAAAATCAGCTAAAATTCGACTGTAACTACAAAAGCATTATATATATGGTGTAGTATATAAAAATATATTGAAAATGTATGATATATAATAATGCCATCAATATCATTGCTGCAAGTAAAGAAAATGAAATCATTATGGAAACTGTGAATTAATATATTTACATATGCAGATTTCTTTGTTTTATGCAACATTAATACCTAGTCATTTAGTTCTTTTTTGTTATCCATTATTTCATCAATATGCAGGAATGAAATGGTGCATATAATAAAGAAAGTTGCAACCACTTTAAAGACATGATAAAATGGATGTAACTTTCTTTATAAAAGAGTCCACTAAATACATTTTGGGGTTCTACACCTACTGCCAATCAGGATAATTGCTGGAACTTTATCCTTTAATTTCCTACTGGAATAGAGCAAATTACAATGTAAGCATCATCCAGGCAGCTGTGAATTTTTTTTATTAATGTATCATCATCTATGTGTGCCTTGTAGGCACTTGTGCGAGGGACATGCAGTGGTACATAGGTGGATTCCTAGATACTTTTATGAGTGACACATTTGCACAGGTAGTTCTGTACTATGTTTCAAAGTGGAAGACTGTTGCTAGGCTGCTAGTTCCCAACAAAGGAGCCACATCCAGTAACAGACCCCCTTTCTTCCACCAGGACATGGCAGCATCATGGTATCTTCACTCCTGTCCATGAGTGGTTCTGCCAATGCGGGCCATATTGAAGGCTAGTGATGGCCGTGGAGTCAGTGACTTTTCTAACTATTGCAGAGGTATACTTCTGTGCCATTACATAGCTTTTACTGCAGCAGTGATTTTCAGTAGTCTTACATCACAGTTCATATGATTTTTCTTAGATCACTGTTAATACTAAATCTTATTTGGATACATGCATTTTTAAATTAGCTAAATACTTTTCTCATACTCCTTGTCTTACTGTAGAGCCACCTGTAGCATGTTGTGTCTTTCGTAAAAGTTTTTTATTAATTAAGAACGTGAAAGAGAAATGGCAATGGTTAATGAACATGAGCTATAATATTGCTCTAGAAGTCCAAAACAGAGAAACTTCAGAATGCAATCACTTTCTTTCTATTAACAAGGATGCCCTGTGTTAGCTAACCTTTCCAAAAAGACAAAACAAATATATAATCAGATGATCAAGTTCTAGAGGTTGGTGTTTTAGACAGCGCAATACAGCATGTAGAATATGTTAGACATTTGAGTGACAATTTTTAATGATGCCACCTTTTCGTGAATAAGGCTTGAAAGTTTGACCAAAATAATTGATAGTATGCTTAGCTCATTAAAAGTTTAAATTCTAGAACTTGTAAGTCCAAGACTCAGAACACCAGGTCTGGGCATGACTGCAGACTTCCATGTACTAAGTCAGAGCTTGCAGTATATCAAAACATTCCCTTTTTTTCCATGGTACAGTGATCTTCGAACACACACACACACACACACACACACACACACACATATATATATATATATATATATATATATATATATATATATATATGGATATAGTGATATGGAGACACTCACATACATACATACATGAATATATAATAACTGGCAAACAGAGCGAAGAAAAATATATCATATATCAAACAATCTCAGTGGCAATACCAGTTATCGCAAGTAAAATAATCTAATAAGAGATTGCAAATGTAACATTCTGGTTAAGTGGCTTGCTCATAATGACACATTGATAAATGAAGGGGAAAGGAATCTTCCTCTGAATCCTTGGCAACAGGAAGATGTCATTAATAAAGGCTTAATACCTCTGCGTTGACTACCAAACACCTGCAAGGAAAGCTCTTCTTAATATATTGTTATTCATGGTTTTGTAATCCTCATTGAAGTAATCAGTGAGCTTTATTGGATTCTTGCCATTGTTGATTTTATTACATATTATTCTAACTCAATTTTAATAAGGAAAACAGCATGTAAGTAATAAACTCATGTATAAAGAGAGAAGAATTTCAACATGTCATTGTGTCTTTGATGTATGTGTGCTAAAGTAAACTAATACGAATTATGAAATTTAGAAAAACACAGTTTGTACAGGGGCCATAGGACAAAATAAAAAATGGATAGAATTACCAGTGCATCTGCATATGATATTTTATGAAGAAACTAGCTATGCAATTGGTATGTATGAAATGAGCAAGGAAACCGACAAGGCAGCTGTCATTCTAATCTGTTCCATTTTTAGGTTACTTGTAGGTCCCCATCAGTATTTAAATATAGAATAGATCCTCCATGATAAGCATGATTTTAGCCTTTACTATAAGGAGAAACTGGAATATATTCTAAAACTGAACCTGAACTATTAATCAGCAAAGCATAACAGCTCAGTGACAGTTTTATTAACTGGCTATTTTGCTAGCCAGGGATAGAGAAACTCAGCAAAGGCCAAGCATACTAATACTGACCCAGTCATTATTTTCTATAATTGATACATCCAAAACTGGTGAATGTTTTAAGGCATTCTCCACAGTTTTCTAATACTTAAGAGACTCCACAGTATCATCAAGTAATGGTGCTAAGTTACAAATAATTAAGAAGAATTAACTTTTTTTCATTTTTTCCATGATATACTGTTACATGCTTTACTAACTATATGAGTTTGTATCTACATCCTATGTATACTTGTCTTTGTTCTACAGTCCCAAATAAAGGGGGGAAACAGAAATATTTAATATCTATATATATGAATGAAGAAGGACTTTTCTGCAATTAATTAGTCTTCTATTTGTGTCAATGTGCACATTGTGTCTTTATTTTTGGTAAAACAGTTTAATATTCATAAAGCTTATTTTTCCTTTATTAATTGGTCAGTTTGTAAGTGGCACCTTCCAGTTTTCATTTTATTTATTTTGCACAAAATGCATAGGTTGTGCTGTGTAATTATATTAATGAAACTATTTACCATAATCATATAAGTACCCACCTCATGATTGCCATTCCATTTATATGTAATTATTAATATTCTGTGAATCAGACAGTGCTGTAAAATCATAAAATTTGTTAATAGTGATCTAGATTCATCATGGATATTATCATGTGACATCATGGATATAATCACGTGATATTAGCATTATCTTATCTCTGCATTCAATGTATTTCAAATCAAAAAGCACTGCCAGGCTGGCCAAATATAAGGCTGCAGAATTAGCATAGCCAACCTTCCTAAGTACCCATATTGTCATTTCTTCAGTCCCTTATCATCTGCTCAGAATTGTATAATTCTGTGCAAACTCAAAATGATGATTTGGAAGTTAACAGGCACATGTTAAATTTGTTTCTTTAATGCTGTTGTACTTACCCATGACTGATAGCAGCAGGTCTTATGAAATTCAGTATATGTGAGGATCCATGACCTGATCCAGAGTGCAGAAAACTAGATTAAGTACGTAAATGTTTGACTCTGCATATAGCACTAGCTACCGTATTTAGAGTTGACTTTTTTGGAAATTAATTTTGTCCAGCATCTCATTAAAGTGAAGACATTCACACACAAAAATGGCATTAAAATTCAAAATTATACAACCATTATTACTATACAAGTTCAAAAGTCGCTATTGGTATATGAAATATAGTCATCTAACCTATGTTTGGATTTTTGCATTAATGTAAGCATCACATTTCAGAATTTAACAAGAATGATCATGGAGATCTTGTTATATATTCGCAGCATACCACTCAATATTTGCCTCCAGAGTTATGGACAAAGGAAAAAAATTAGAAAATGGCCCTCGATTAAAAACTCTTTTTAAATACAGATACTATTAACTTAACACTTCTTAAAATATTTTCAAATTTTGGGAGAGATTGAGCAAAATTTTGAGAACAAATTAATGGCATCCATCAAAAATCTATGCAGTTCAGAGTTATGCTTCTTACATTGAAAATTGAGATACTAGGAATTAGTATTCAAAGAGCACCTGTGAAAGCACTATTTATTTTTTCATGTACAAACAAAGTCAGCAATGCACCATGGACATTGCGTGTCACTTTATAACATGGGTACTCAGAAGTTTAAGAGGAATTTGATTCCTCCTTGTGGTGGTCTCTAGTGCAAAGTGCTGACAAAGGTCTCATCCCCTTCATTCACAGATTTCTCTTCAGAGAAATTTCTGTAATCTACTTACTCCTAAAATGAGTTTAATTATGTAATTTTCTTAATGCAGTCCATTATGCTAATTTCTACGATGTTTGTGTAGTTTAGCTGTCAAATTCCTGTTATGCAGTTCACACACTGTGACATTCTAAAATAAATTATAGAAGTAGTAATTTGATGTCTGAATAGCCCAATAAGAAATCCTTGACCTCTATATCAGATTCTGTGAAAGGAATCAGGCTAATTGTAAACAATAATTAAAAGTGTTACATTGGTTTTGAATGCCAGGATAAAACTATAAGTAATGGAGTTGTCCATATTATTCATTGTACCTTTGCGGTATAGGTTCATATGTTCACAAGTAAGTGCTAGGTTCACTCACTGTGTGGGCCATTTTAAGCTTAGCCAGTTATCCAGTTTAAAGATCAAACCCTGTACCTTGTTTCTGTAAAGTAAACATTTTGACCATTATGTCAACCCCTCATCCCCCACAGCTGCATCTCTACCTGAATGTCAGCACTGGGAATGCAGACATTATGAGTCATAGCCCTACACCCTGCAGTACCAGTTGTGAAATACAGGTAGAGTTGCACTGTGGTCTGAGTGAAATGTTGGGCTTCAGGATGACCACAGGTATAAGGAACACATAGGAAATTTACTAGGCAAGTAGTCATTAGGCACTTAGACATTACATATCTTTAAAAAGCTACACTCAAAAGCTTTGTGCCTCCCTTTTCAAGTGCATAATAGTGCTCTCCTCACAATTCATGCTGGGAAGTACATGACAGCCCTCCCTAGTCATTCTTCAAGAATACACTTGAAAGTAGTTAAAGTGGAAATTTGACATGTGGTTGCAACTATTCCATATACTTTCAATACACTGAGTTATGATCCCATCTCTCCAACATGTTTGTTTGCTTATTGGTATAATTTTAGGATCCAAGTGTGAGTATTTGTACAGCCACTGATTTTGCAAAGAAACAGGATGTCCAACAAGGTTGTATCTTTCATGGTTCAAAATGCACAATGCAGGCCCTCTCAGAGTAGGCCGTTGGCTACCTACTATAAGGAGAGTGTTGCTAATCTAGTGGAGTAGTTGAAGGGTTTAGGACCTTTAATTTTCTTGATAAGATATCTTTGGAGCCTTTCTAGTTTATCAAGTTGCTTGAATTTATACACATAAAAGGGGGTATTGGATTTAGTGATGGTTCTGATAAGGGAAGAGTACAGAGGCAGGTTGACATTTTTAGATTTTGAAGTTATTCAGCTGAAAATTAATTGTGGCAGTTATGATGATATCTTTACTCTGGTGGAAACTTAGAGAAAGAATGAGAAAATATTGTCCACACAAGTACTCAAGTCTCTTAAGACAGTGTATATCTGATTTGAATTGGATCACCAAAATACTTGTTCCATGGCACTTGCATTAAGTACTTTGTTCTGTAGTCCATGTCCTTAGATAGGTAAGGGTTCTGTTCTCACTGCAGTCAACTTGGTGTGTGTGTGTGTGTGTGTGTGTGTGTGTGTGTGTGTGTGTGTGTGTGTGTGTGTGTGTGTGTGTGTGTGTGTGTGTGTGTGTGTGTGTGTGTGTGTGTGTGTGCGTGTATATCTAGACAGCAGAGCAGAAATGTGTATATCATAGTCACTGCTCCAGTGCCATACAATGACAGTTTTCCCAGTCCCCTGCTTGTAAATGTTTCATGTTCCTAGCCTTTGCTTACACTTATCAAGGGTATCAAAACCTTTTCGAGATTTGGGATGCATGGCTAGGCTTAAAAAGGCTATTTTGGTTGTTAGCCCAGTAAATACCTATGAACCTATGAGAGGTGGAAACAGAATTTTTGGACACATATTACTACTCTGCACTTTTTTCCATTTGACTTGAATTTGGGCTTGGTGCATGAGGCATATGTATATTTTAGTTCTTGCTTGGGCTGTTTAGTATAACTGGATGAGTGAATGACAATGGCCATCTTGTAGTCATTGGCAAACTTGCTTAACCACAGCTCTGAGATATTGGACTGGATGTCTGAAAATTAAATGCCAAATAAGAGTAGGCCCTGCACTGATCTCTGTGGTAAACTGCTACTTATAATTTTACATTCATAGGTTCATAGGCGTGCACTAGGCTAATGGCCCTGGAGCCTTTACAAGCCTAGCCTATAGGATTATTGTTGAGTAGAGCCACTGGAGTGATCCCTGGGATGAATTTTCAATTTCCCATCCACTCATCAAGATTTCTCTTGAAGAGGGCCAGTGAGGTGCTCTGTTTGACATGTATGGGAAGTCTTTTCCATAGCATGGGCAGACTCTGGATTATGAACCTGTTCCTCCAGCATGTTCTGTTGATTGTGGTAATGAGGTTGAAGTCTCTGGAGTATGTGGTGCAGAGGGACTGGGATTCCTTTAGCTGTATCATGTCATGTCATCATATCATGCTTTTCGGCCCCAAAACCCGGACCGAACCACAAAAGGAGGGGGAGTTTCCATATTTATCAAGGATATCCACACCTCCAGGTTAGTGGCATTGCACAAAGTATCGGAGACCATCCATGTGCAACTGACAGTGGGCAAGACTGCTTTTCAGTTTATAGCATCCTACAGACCACCCTCTCAAAGTCAGGAATCCCACTCGGCTTTCCTGAAAACATTGGAGAACATGAAGATCTCTTCGAACACCATTATATTGGGTGACTTCAACTACCCAAACATAGACTGGGAGCATTACTCAAGCCCCAGCACCTTAGCCCAAAGGTTCCTGGAATTTATAAACTCAAATGCTATGGAACAACTAGTCACCACTCCCACAAGAGGGGAAAACATACTAGACCTGATCATTACCAACATGGGGACTCTATGCTCCATACCAGAAGTACATCCCTCATTGGTAAGATCAGACCATAAATTAATTTCACTGGATATCCACATCCTGGCCCCACCCCCAGCCCAGAAAACCACAGTGAAAAACTTCTCAAAAGCGAACTTCACACTTCTCAAAACCAAAGTGGAATCCTTCAAGGCCCCACAGCCAGTGGAAACTACGGCCCAAACTGCAGAATCCTATATAAATGCATTCTACGGACATCTCCAGGAATGCATGGATCATGCTATCCCAAACAAAATCAAGACCCAATCATCCAAAGGCAGGCGTCCAGTCTGGTGGACCCCAGCCATAAATAAACTGTACAACAGAAGGAGGAAGCTACTACATGATAGATCAAAATCCCTAAAAGGGAAGGCATCTCTGATCAGTACTAGCAAAAAATTACGATCCCACATAAAATCCTCCAAGGCCAGCTTCAAGAGAAAAATTGCACAGGACACTAAAGACAATCATAAGGCTTTTTTCAGTTATGTTAGGAACTGGGATGCAACTCCCAGACTTGTTCTGAGTTGATTCTAAATGACAAAAAATACACTGAACCCACAGACATCTCCAATATCCTGGCAGACAGGTTCAGTGCAAACTTCTCCACCCCCTCCCCCCCCAAAAGAGCAAGTATCTATCCCGGCAGAGTGCAGCATCCCAAACATCTGTGATGCTCAGGTGAAGGCCGCCCTTTCCAAACCAAAAAACACTGCTTCCATGGGACCAGATGCGTCCCGGGTTGCGTCCTACATGAACTCCAAGAAGAACTAATCCCTCAAGTAAAACTGCTGTACAATCTCAGCCTCACTACAGGATATGTGCCCAAAGAATGGCGTACAGCAACAGTGGTCCCACTCCACAAAGGTGGCGCCTCTGCGGACCCTGGAAACTATCTCGCCATAAGCCTGACTAGCCTAGTCTGCAAGGCTATGGAGAGGATCATCATGGAACTCATAAACAAAGACATTGGGGACCTACAGACACTAGATCCTACCCAATTTGGCTTCGTCAAGGGCAGATCTTGCCTTTTGAACCTGGTCGACTTCTTCGAAACAGTCACCAAGGCCATAGATGAAGGGAAGGTAGTCCACACAGCCTATCTGGACCTCGCAAAGGCATTTGACACAATACCCCACTCTGGCAACATAGATAAGCTATCCAGCCTAAATATAAACCCCTATGTCACAAGATGGGTCACAAACTGGCTCAAAGACAGAACCCATAGAGTCAGAGTTGCTGGGGCCATGTCAGACTCAAAACCGGTCACAAGTGGCGTCCCACAAGGTTCTGTCCTGGGACCTCTCTTGTTCAGTATTTACTTTTCTGAGGTACAGGCCAACGTGGGAGGACAATAGCTCACCAAGTTCACAGATGACTGCAAACTGGGTGCCATAATCGACTCTCCAGCTGACACAAACATCCTTCAAAAAGGTCTCGCAGAGACAGATAACTGGTGCCAGAGCCATGGTCTAAAGCTAAATGCTAAAAGTGTATAGTCATACCCTTTGGCAAAAACAATGTGCCCACAAATTACCACATAGGTGGTAACCCATTAAGTACAGAGAAAGTAATTAGGGATCTGGGGACCCAAGTTGATAGCAATCTCTCCTTTGACAACCACATTGCCAGAGTGGTTAGAAAGACCTTCTACATAGCCCACCTCATCATGAAAGGATTCACATCTAGATCAAGAGAGGTAATTGTGCCCCTTTATTCATCCCTCATCAGGCCCATCATAGAATACAATGCCCCCTTTGGGATGTACCTTACCCGACACCTGCAGCAATTAGAAAGACCCCAAAAGTACCTCACCAGGAAGATCAAGGGACTCAAACAGATGCCATATGCTGCTCGGTTAAAAAAACTCCAGCTCTACTCAGTTGCATACTGCCTACTACTACTGACATATAAAGCTATGTCCAACCCAGAATTGATGGACATGCTCCACCTCAGTAAATCTAAATCCCTTAGAGCCACGCGCTCGAGGGACTTGAACCTCAGCACAGAAATAAATAGAACATGCTGGAGGGACAGATTCATAACCCAGAGGCTCCCTTCGCTCTGGAATAGAATTCCAATTCATGTTAGGCAGAGCACCTCACTGACTCTCTTCAAGAAGAATCTTGATGAGTGGATGGGGGATCGTAGGTTTGTCCTGGGCATTACTTCCGTGTCACTATTAGACAGAGGCACAGTAAACTAAACTTTAAAAAAGGCACAGTATACTCAAATCAAGGGGTGGCATAAGCCAAACACAATCGGGCTAAGCTTATAAATGCCTCAGGGCAGATAGCCTAGTATGAACCTATGAACTTATGAACCTATGTAGCATTTCTAACAGAGCTGAGTCAGACATGGCTTTGTAAATCAAGCAGAGCTCGCCTCTAAGTAAGCAATATGAGACAGAGAATAGTTGGAGTTTTTTTGAGTCTGTCCATATGGCAATTGTTTAAGGCCTAGGATCCTCTTTGTGAGGTAATTTTGTGACCTCTCCAGTTGTTGCAGGTGTAGGTACATGGCAAATGGGGTATTGTACTCATTGATTGGCTTAATGAGGGAAGAGTAGAGGGAGACAATGACCTCATTCTTCCTGGATGCAAAACCCTTAGTAATGATATGTGCCACATAGAAGGACTTTCTGACCACAGTGGCATTGTGGTTGTCAAAAGAGAGGTTCCTGTCAACCTGTGTTCCCAGGTCTCTTATAACTCCTGTGTTCAGTGGACTACACTCAATGTGGTAATTCATGGGAACCGGGTTTTTCCCAAATGGGATGACGACACATTTTTTTTTCCTTTCTTTGGAGGAGAGGGTCTTGGTTCTATTGGATAAGGCGAGATCCATGCATTTGTGTACGTGTTTGTACAGTGCATTGGTATATAATTTGGCAGTCATGCAACTATTTTCCATTTGTATGAGTGCCGTAAAGTTAGCCACCTCTGTTTTAGGAGTCCAAAGTTAGCTTTGGAGAAGTTTTTCATGGTGGTTACCTTTGGGGGGGGGGGGGGGGGGATTTCCAAGGTGATTAGTTTCTTGTCGTCTCTAGCCAGCGAGGAGTTGACTATTGGTGTACAGCAATGGTCACCCATAACCAGGTCAAGGATGTTGCTACCTCTAATGGGGGTAAGAACGAGCTGGTCCAACACATTGGAATTAATGAATTCCAGGAAACGTTGGGCAAGTGTATTGGTACATGAGTAGTTTTCCCAGTTAATGGATGGGTAGTTGAAGTTGCCCAGTATGAGAGTGTTGGGTTGGACCCTAATATTCTGCAGGGTGCTTAGGAACATGGAGTGTGAATCTTGGGACATGATTGGGGACTTATAGCAGACTACGATGTGAATCGCTGTCTTACCCAATGTTAGATGCACCTGAATATCTCAGATGCGTTATCTTGGGCTACCAGTCTGAATGTGTGTGTGTGTCCTTTATGAATATGGAAACACAACTGCATTTGGAGATTTGGTACAAGTCCTGGGGCCGGAAGGTGTGGAATGAGTTATAGCCTGGTATTCCAGGGGTGATTTTTGCTGCCTTGAACCAGGTCTCTGCTTCAGCACAAATGTTGATGTTCTCCATTTTAAGGAGTGGTTTGAGGGAGTGCATTTTGAGATTTAGACGTCTAGCATTGAGCAGCATGACCTTCAGATTGCATTTGTTTGTAGCTGTTATGGTGTTAATTTGGTCTTTGGAACATCACCTAAAAAAGGCACTGTAGGGGTGGCAAGAGCCTTGACCAACTTCTGGAAGCCCAGGGCTGGCTGACTGCAGGCCATCTCTGGAAAAGCATTGAGGTCTGTCAATCATGTCATCCCAGGCAGACACCAGAAACTGAGACAATTGTTGAAATCAATTGTATTCTGCTTGTACTTCAGACAGGGTAACACCAACTTTCATTAAATGGGATCTGTTGGATAACCAATTTGCAATCCAAAAGATAACATAGGGTTTATATTATGTTTGTCTAATTCCTTAACCATGTCAGCATGAGGAATAGTGTTAAAAGCCTTGGCTAGATCATATTGAATAGAATTCACCATTCTATTCAACCTTCAAGCAGTAAAACTCATAGCACTTTCCTTTGGAAAGCATAGCAAAGGGACAGAAAGAGTAGCCTTTCTTATTTTTCGCAATATAAGATCACTATATAATAGACTCTGTACAGTTAATAATAGCAAATGATTACTGAGATTGTGTTTAGTTATTTAATATGGCATATTTTCGATAAGCAGATCTTAGTATATGAGGAATGTCAGTAAATCTACGAGGGGCAAGGATAAATCAGAGACCCAGAAACCCAGATTGATTAATAAATCAGCATTTGAAATGTATGGTATGCAGACATTTAGCAGGATCTGGTGAGAGATACTGCCCTTCTCAAAACCAAACTGGCAGGGATCTACATCAGTTATGTTGAATGTGTCTGCATAAATCAGTTCTGTTATCATGCATTCTTTGGCTTTGCATATAAGGCTAGTGTGGCTGACAGGCATAAAACTGCATGGATCTGTAGAAAGGCCACTCTTGAGTATAGTATTCACAGTGACTGTTCCCAGTAATCAGGCACAGACTCCGTGGATAGGCTGAGTGAAGCTGAACAGTTTAAGTAGAATTTCAGATAATACATGCTAGGAACTAACGAGAATGTGGTCTAATATATTGTTTAGTCACATGGAAGAAGTATTTTTAGTTTTTCAAAGGGTTTTAAGACTTGTTCCAACTGGATTTCAGGGGTAACTATATTCTCCAAGATATTAAGGACAACTTATTGGAAAGCATTTAATTTGTCTGATAATAGATTGACTATATCCTTTGGACTGGAATATGTGATATCATTTTAGATGAGCTCAGTGTATAGTTAGCCATTATTTCTTAATTTCCTTGCTAATTGAAGAAAAATGTGTAGTATCCTTCAATATATGTGGCAAACTTAATTTTACTGTCTTCTGTACATTTTCTAATAGTAATTTTATTTTCCTTGCTGACATGTTTCAATGCAAGTCAGAGATAAGCGGAAATGGGATTTCTTAAAACATAATTACTTATCTGTTTGTTTATTTATCCCACTTGATTACTGGGGATATCTAAATGGGCAATAAAAAGTTATTTTCAGTACAAGCTTTAGGAGGGAAGCATCACTGAAATAAAATAGAAAAAATATACAGATATAAGAAACATATAGTATAAAGGGATATCGAACATCTCTGTTAAAACAAAGAGTGACATTTAATCAGTATGTGCATACAATATGCATTGTTGCCCATTGTATTTAAATATTGATTAAATACAATGTGTATGGCTGAATTCTCTTAATGCACAGTACTCAGAGTTTCATTCTTATTAGAATGTACCACTAATTGAGATGGATATTTATGTGCAAACTTTATGTTTAGATTCATGGAAAGAGTACAATATAGTCAACATTTGCATACAAATATTCTCACTATAGTATACAATTTACTGTGATGGATATCTATGTGCAGACTTCACTTTTAAATTACTGAAATCAGCTGTGTGAAAAAATATTGTGTAATGAAATAGTAAGAGATGGATAGGGTCATAGGTAAGTAGTAGGCTAGATGTCCTTGTGAGCCAATATAAGCCTAACCACTTTATCTTTCTGTGCTTGGAATAACCTATTCCATTTTCTTATAAATTGGTCTTATACATCTCATTGCAGATAATGATGTATTGCACCTAATGAGAATATCTGTGATCATACCATAAATAATTTGAGGGGTCTCAGGCATGGGATAAAGCATTTAGGAGCTATACATTTATCCTTTTGATAATTGTTCTGTTACATTTGTGTCACCAAGAATTAATTTACAATTACTTTGGCTTCACATCAAGAGAGGAAAAGAATGGGCAACACATTTCAGACCATATAGGTAAACAGCTAGGAGGAAGTGTCAAAGAGGTTGCGTGTAGTACGTTACAGTAAGATGGAGATTAAATTTGGGAAAAGCCAGAGTACAGCCAGGAGTCTGCTACACGTGTTTTTAGTTGTGGTTTAAACAATTTTAATTTGGCAATTTGTCTGAGAGGGAGACTGATGGAGTTCTACCTTTTGGAGATGTAGATGGAGTATAGTGAGTTTCCTGCTGAAATGTTTGATGGGTTCTACCTTTTGGAGATGTAGCTAGAGTATAGTGAGTTTCTGGCTGAAATGTTTGATGGGGTTTCTACCTTTTGGAGATGTAGCTAGAGTATAGTGAGTTTAATGCTGAAATGTTTGATGGGTTCTACCTTTTGGAGATGTAGCTAGAGTATAGTAAGTTTCTGGCTGAAATGTTTGATGGAGTTTCTACCTTTTGGAGATGTAGCTAGAGTATAGTGAGTTTAATGCTGAAATGTTTGATGGGTTCTACCTTTTGGAGATGTAGCTAGAGTATAGTGAGTTTCTGGCTGAAATGTTTGATGGGGTTTATACCTTTTGGAGATGTAGCTAGAGTATAGTGAGTTTCCTGCTGAAATGTTTGATGGGTTCTACCTTTTGGAGATGTAGCTAGAGTATAGTGAGTTTCTGGCTGAAATGTTTGATGGGGTTTCTACCTTTTGGAGATGTAGCTGGAGTATAGTGAGTTTCCTGCTGAAATGTTTGATGGGTTCTACCTTTTGGAGATGTAGCTAGAGTATAGTGAGTTTCTGGCTGAAATGTTTGATGGGGTTTCTACCTTTTGGAGATGTAGCTAGAGTATAGTGAGTTTCCTGCTGAAATGTTTGATGGGTTCTACCTTTTGGAGATGTAGCTAGAGTATAGTGAGTTTCTGGCTGAAATGTTTGATGGGGTTTCTACCTTTTGGAGATGTAGCTAGAGTATAGTGAGTTTCCTGCTGAAATGTTTGATGGGTTCTACCTTTTGGAGATGTAGCTAGAGTATAGTGAGTTTCTGGCTGAAATGTTTGATGGGGGTTCTACCTTTTGGAGATGTAGCTAGAGTATAGTGAGTTTCTGGCTGAAATGTTTGATGGGGTTTCTACCTTTTGGAGATGTAGCTAGAGTATAGTGAGTTTCCTGCTGAAATGTTTGATGGGTTCTACCTTTTGGAGATGTAGCTAGAGTATAGTGAGTTTCTGGCTGAAATGTTTGATGGGGTTTCTACCTTTTGGAGATGTAGCTGGAGTATAGTGAGTTTCCGGATGAAATGTTTGATGGGGTTGTACCTTTTGGAGATGTAGATGGTTTATACTGAGTTTCCTGCTGAATTGTTTTACTTGTTTACTTTTAGTGGGTGTTTGTGGAGCATATAATTCTGTTAGTGGAGTAGTATGTGATAACTCCATTTAATAATAGACAATTAAATGGCTTGTTAGTCAGATTGTGAGTATTCACTTACTGTGCAATGGTTAAGTAGTGTGGAAGTCCTGTCTAGTTTAACTCTTTCAGTTCCAGGCAATAATATTCCCAATCTGCTGAATTAGATGTGAATCTAGCAATTGTATTATAGCACTGTTCTAGTTTGCCTTCCTGTGTAGATTGTAGATTTATAAAAATGGGAGCAGCATAAAGAACAGCTGACAGAAGGTGAGAAGAGGCAATATGCTGTCTGTCATTAAATGTTATATCTAGTTTTATCCCAGAATATATGCTGATTTTTGTTTTAACTCCCAGTTGTATGTGGAAGCTGAATTTCATGTTGTCATCTATGATTATGTGTAGAAACTTGATTTAAGTTACAAGATAAATTTTGTACAGTTTAAGGAGTTTATGCTAAAAGTGCTTTTTGTAAATCGAATTGCTTTAGAATAAGTACAATTAATTTACTTTTTAGGATTAAGAGACTGATCAACATGTTTTTATGGTGATAAAGGAGTCTGGGTTATTTTTTTTTTTAATTTTTCTGGGGTATTGGTAGATGAGCTCATGGTAGAATCAGTCGCATACCCGACTATGCAGACATGCTCACTTGCTCTTTGTAGATCGTGGACCCTTGAGGAGCATCACTAGAGACAGGAAGAAGTAAGAATGAGAGTTCATTTTCCTATTTACCTGCCTGACCTCTAATAGACATGTAATGTTGAAACCAGGTGAGTGATAAGCTTAGAGTGCTAAGGGTAACAGTTTGTTTAATAACGCTTGGTCAGATACCAACTCAAATGCTTTTGATGGGTCAAAGAACAGTACAGACAACAGGTTACCTGCTCTGCTCTGTAGAGTTACAGTATGGCTAAAACTGAGAAGTGCTGTAGTGTTATTATGGTGAGTACAAAAGCTGTGTTGAGATTGCAGTAGGCTATTATTTTAAGTGATGTACTTGAGTAACTAGTATTGGATAGATTTCTCATAGAGTTTGGACAGAGAGTATAGAACAGCAATTTCTTTACAGTTTGAGATATCTGTGGAGTATTTCCATTATATAGAGGTAGGATGTAAGATTTTTTTACAATGTAGAGATATAGAATTTGGTGATGCATCTATTTATTAAGATGGAAATTGGATATTCTATCACATCTGATATGTTTGGCTGGTAAACCGAATGAGGCTAGAGTGATTAGTTTTGATTTAAGGCGATGTCTCTTAGTGTAGGATATATTGTTCACTTGAAGCATGTTGAACTAGGAGCTGGGAGTATTGTAGTTTATTAGAGATGCTGTTGTTTATATGAAATGATTGCTGACTTGATTTTTTATGCCATCTGATTGGGTATTTATGTATGGAGAAGGTTGTGTCATGTTTCCAACTTTTAAAATATGATTTATTGCTGACCATAAGGTTGTGGGTTGTTTTGGTTTGATTCTTTGTGCAGTAATCTTTTTTTTTTTTTTGCCTGTTTTAGCATTTTATTTAATTTTATTTTATTCCTGAGCTGTTAGAATGTTATAGTTTAGCCAGAGTTTTATCTTGTAAATCATTTTTCATGTCTTGTCTCTGGTTTGAGTCATTTGTTTCTTTGGTAAGCCAAGATGCAGGATAGGATTTGTTTTTTTTGGTTCTGAGAAGAGCAAGTTCATTTAGAATAGTTAGCAGTATTCCACTGAATTCTAACAGTTTCATTTAGTGGTGTAAGAGGTTCTAATTACATGACCTAGAGTTATTAGTAAATATTTCTCTTTGGAAGGATTTAACTTTTATAGTGGTGATTTCTTATTGCACATGTAGAGAAATAGTCACTCTGTGAATCTGATACAGTGCCTGAAGAAATTACATTGTTAGGAAAAATGATAACAATCCATTCAATAAGGGATTACCTAACATTAGTTTTGTTATATCAAGTAGGTGTAAAGATGAATTGTGTGTGGCTATATAGGTGTATCACTTTTACTGGGGGGAAGCAGTAGTATACATTTAGAATAAGTCCACCTCAGCAGCTGCATCAGAAGAAAACCAAGAAACTTCAATGCCCTCCTTTTAGCACCAGCTGTGAAGTCTTCTGATTGAAAATTGCAAATCCCATCAACAAATTACTGTCAGGATGAAAAGGCAACACTCATGGTGAAATTATATACTTAAAAGTAATTATTAGCATTAGTATATTAATATAACACTAAGTTAGTAGGATGTTCTTTATCACTATGTGCTCAGTATTACATTTTAATTCTCTGCAAAATCCTTTAGCAATGTCTGACTTCTATCCTGGGTAAAATTCTCAAACAACCTAAACAGCAAATATGGCTGTGTGGTCATTGCTGCTTCTCCCTTCTGCTTGAGTGCAGCTGAAAAAGAATGAAAGTGTGTGCATGGTTGTTAGGTCCACGGTTATTCTGTAGAAGATCACGGACAGTGGCTTTGTGCTAGCATTAAATTCTAGAGAGAGCTCATGGAGTAAAGGATGACTACAGGATCACCTATACCACATTCTATCAGTCTCCTTTTTTTATTATGCACTTTATTAATACTGGAGTTCTACCAGCCAAGTTTATTCTTGAATTTAACATTATATTTAGGGCAGGTGGCTACTGACTTTGCTATGCAGCTGTTTATGAGGTAATAAATTGCACAGCCCTCTCATTTGGGTTCATGTTCAGTGAATTTCTAGGAATTATGCATCGGTATTCTATAAGCTAAATTAGGTTTGCTCAGAGGAAGTCCCTAAAGATATTCTCATTTGGGGTGTGTTGTTCTCACTAGGCCTAACAAAGAAGATATTTGTGGCCAGATTTAATACAATTTAATAATGGATAAGGAGATGCATGGTGCTACAGGCATTACTGCACTGGTGTGATGCTCTACAACCACAGACTAACTGAACTCACATTTCAACAAGATTAACTGAACTCATAGTTGTATTGTCATGTGTTACATTGCAAAGGCAAGCGTCCAGTCTGGTGGACCCCAGCCATAAACAAACTCTACAACAAATCACTATATAAAAAAAACTAAGAGCTCTATAAAATCATCCAAAGCAAGAAACCTGGGAGGAAACTCCCAGATATGCTCAGAACTAGTTCAAAATGATGTGAGATTACTGATCCTACAGACATTGCCAACATACTGGCTGACAGGTTCAGTGCAAACTTAAGTGAACTCTGCTCTCCAAAAAAAACACAGCATCCATGGGACCTGATGGTGTCCCACAGCTAGGACAGCTGTTTAATCATAGTCTTACCTCTGGACAACTGTGGTCCCAAATTTGCAGACTTTGGATCCATCCCAGTTTGGCTGTCAAAGGCAGATCATGCCTTCTAAACTTGGTTGACTTTTGAAACAGTCACCAAAGCCATTGATGAGGGAAAGGCAGTCCATGGGCGCCATGTCAGACTCAAAGCCTGAGGTCATAGTCTCGCAGCTGGAGAGGCCACAAAAGTTCCTCACCAAAAGGATAAAGGGTCTCAAACATCTGTCTAGATCTGTTCAAGAGAAATCTTGACCAATGGATGGTCGGGCAGATAGCCTAGTATGAACCTATGAACCTATGAACCTATGAATTCCTGTCACACAGATGGCACTGCAAAGAAGACTGGCTTTGTAAAATGTTACTGATTATATAGCAGGGTCAATATTTATTAGACTGCTTTTGTTATAAATAATGAGATCCTTTTAAGCAGTCTGTCAGAGAAGGTTTTTCCTTATTACAGGTATTATCATGAATACTATAGAGTTGCAGTACTGGTCTGGAATCAGGTATTCTGTGGAATACTCCTCATCTGCTATGATGTCATAGAAGTGGGAATTAGAATACGGGTAGTATGAAGGTCTCTGCAATAATTAGAATCTGCCTCATAGTAGTATTTTATGTGCAATACATGTTCCCATGTTATGAGATTGAATTACACTTTTTGAAAGGAAGAAAGAAAAAGAAAGACATTTGGGATCATTTTTCATTTCAAGAAGACACTTTTATTTTCCTCTGAATGCTAAGTTACATCTACGTTAATACATTTCATGATTTCTTATGAATGCAAAATATATTCTCTTCTAAACCTCTTGCAACTATACAATTTAGATATCTAAATGTTATAATGTCACCTTTGTATAATAATTATTGTTTGTAATGTGATTATCCTAACATTGTCCTTACTTGCCTTTACAAATTTTATATATCTAATATGTAGCCACATCTTTCTCATTGCAACATGTATATAAGAAAAATAATCAGCATGAATAAAATATGAGTTGTTAAATTTCATTACTTCTGAATACAAAAATACATTTTTAGTCCTTATCAAAACATTATTTTCAATATTCTGTATGCCACTTGGCTAGTTAAAGGTGGTTAATGCTTCAGTGTGCAGAACAAAACTTGGTACTGGTCATTTTACTAGTATAAGGAAAAACGATGAGAACTCGCTAATGGTAATTTTTCACCAGGGACTCCAGTGTATAGGCAGCAAAAAGAAAGATGAGAACAAAAGCAGATATCTGGGTGCCTGAGGCCAGACCTGAACTGCCACAGGAAAAAGAATGAAGTATAGAGCCTTTAGGCTCTGTATCACGTCTCTCTTTTGTCAGTTCTGTGTGTCTTGCTGCAGCTCGTTTGTAAAAATCATTTCAGCTTGATACTGCATACTGACTAAGTCAGTGTAGGGCAGATTGCTAGCCTAAATAACTGATAATTCTGTAGCTTGCTTCATTTCACTAGAACATATTGTTTCATATTATAGAGTGGTCAGAGATCAATAAAATTACACTGTAATAGTGCAACATTCTAATTGTTAAACTGCATTTTGTGGGATAAGCTATGTCTTAGCTTAAATCTAAATTCAGCACATCTGATTTAGAAATAGCAGTGCTATCAAGGACTCTGCAGTGATCAGAATGAAAATTAAAATGTCTGAGAATTATAACACAGTGCCTCTTATTGTTACATACAATGATCAGTGCTTTTCACTCATCATTCATTCTCCAGTATTTCCTGTATCCAGTCCAATATCAGGAAAGGGGAGGCATGTTCTCTCTTGGCACTTTATAGTTGCAAGGCAGAGAAAATAACCCTGGATGGTATACCAGTATGTGACTTAATGCAAATACACCCTCATTCTTACATGATACACACATCTATGGGCTTTTTGCAGGATAACCACTTCACTTCTGGGAAAAATGTTTAAAACTTTTTAAGCCTATGTTATTAGCTCCAGTAAATAACTGCACTGAATATGCCATTTAAGTCCTAACTTTTAGAAATATATCTATGTCTCTTTTTGTGAGGGGACTAGAGCCAGACTCCCTAAAAGAGTGTGGTTTCTTTAAGGTAGGTTAGAAGTGTAGTTACTATTTTATGTTGAGGCCCAAGAGCATTTACTATTACTGCCAGTTCCAGGACTTGCAACAACAGAGTTAGGTGGCTCTTTCCCCCCAAAGATGTGCAAGCTTTGAATTTGTGAAGAAGGATCTGACTTGTCTCTTAGAGCCAGGCCAGTGCAGGCAATTGGATTAAAATAACTAATTCTGGGATTCCTGGGGGAAGGGCTGGAACTCAAGTTGCAACTTAACACACATTGACATTCAAATGAATGAATGTATGCTGGCAGTTTCCTCATTATACTTCCTAACAGCTTGTATCCAGCCACCCCCCCCTTCTCTGTGCCCAAGTACAGGTCTGCGGACAATAAAAATGGTAAAAAAAAATCATAAAAAGCAAAGCATATAAGTATACCACTCTGCAGTAAAAGAGATATTGACTTGGCTAGTAGAAAAGATTATTGACAATTTAGTTGCCAGAAATTTTGAAATGGTCAAAGGTTAAAATGTGTAAATGGAGCAACAAAAGCCTCGTGGAATTCTAGATTTTATTAGCTTCATGAAAGAAAGTATATTTCAGCTCCCTGAAGGCAGACAATAGTAATAAAATATCAGTATTCTTAACAACTTATGTGGGTACAAAATGCACATGCTGTCTCAGTGGACTCTCTCCCTTCTGAAAAGGTACACCGCCTCTGACTGTGAAGTTGGTACAAAGTATAATAATATTTGCAAACTTTTCTCTTTGTAGATACTGCCTTCAAACAAACCATATCAATCTTAATTCTCATTTCTTCTCATAGGTTCATAAGTTTATACTAGGCTAATGACCATCAGTGTCTTTACAAGCCTAGCCATGAAACTTAACTCTGAGTTTTGCCCCCACATTTTTTGGATATCTACATGGTGGATTATGATAGTGAGGAGGTTGCTAAGGGTTATGTTGGGGATAAGTTAGCTGGGGAATAACTTACTTACTGTTGACCTCTGTCCATCAGAGACATGGGGGTCAGGCTCAGGGTGAATTTGTGGTTTCCCTTCCAATAATCAAGGTTTAATTTGAATAGGGATGAACTCTGCTTCTTATAGATGAGAAATTATTCCATGGTGCGGGGATCCTATGAGACATATATTGGTCGCTCCAGTATGTTCTGTTTATGTCATATGCAAACTTCAGATCCTTGGACCTAGTGTTTCTGATGCTGTTTGTTTTGTAGATATGCAAGATATCCATCAGAGCTGGATCTGAGGATTCTTTATATGCCAGACATGTATTGTATGCACCAAAAAATATTGCCTCTTTCTGTACACTAATTTCTCTGAGAAAAAGAGTGAAAAATGTGAGAACTACACTAAAATTTTGCTGTTTCAGCTTGTGGTTATTAAACACGTACACTAGCCCCAGTAATCCAAACACTTTTATCTGAAAGCAATGATCATATGATGCCGCTGAGCTTTCATGTACAAGATGCCTTCACACCACTTACCCAAAAAGGCAGCCCAGCTCTGTGCACATCTTTAATGCCTGATGGTGACAAAAGAGAGGGGGAAAAAAACAGAAACTGCTACTACAGTAATTTAGTAATTTCAACATGTTGCTTTTGATCACACATACTCACTCACAAACATACATTAAACATATCTTAGACATTCAAAGCATTGTGCTTAAAATCAGGACAATGTTGAGATACTTTGGCTTACCACAATATGAAAAAAGAAACACGAAAGAAATCTGCCCGTGCTGTCCTTAGCATTGGTAGCACTTTCCCCACTCCTCTGATTTCTCTTTCTCTCACTGAAACAGCCTCTCTTCACTGGGTCTGTATTCGTGCATCAAAAAGAATTACAATGAGAGCTAATAATCAAATGTTAAACAGCGAATGTTTAACATACTGAACATGCTTAACAGTGGAAAATAATTCATCAAATGGCCATAGTTGGCCAACAACCAGGAAGTACCACAATGCATACCCTGTTCTCCACTGTAGTGCATCTTGCAGTTGGTATATATAGTTAGAGGGTGAGGGGGTGGTGGTGCAGCCCCCCACATTGGAGGGGGAGGTGGTGTAGCCTTCCACCTTGGTTGGTTACATTCTCACTGTTGGCAAACTATGGCCATTTGATGAATTATTTTTCACTGTTAAGCTCTTTTGGTACATTAAACTTTCCTTGATTAACATTCAATTATTAGCCATTCACTGTAATTTTTTTTTTTTTGATGTGTGAACCTAGACCCATCTTCACTCCATGGAAGCATGCATGCACTCTGGTATAAAGTAAATAATGCACCACCGTTCTAAAAAAGAATTGTCACACTGTAACATCTTGCAGTAGTCCTCTCTCATGAAAAATGTATAAATCTTCTTCCTTTTCAGCACTGTTGCACCACCCTCTCTGGAATTCCAGCCAACCACAATGCTTAGAAATAAGGACCAGATCTAATAGAAAGCAGTCTCAGCCTACATCTTTAGTCTGAATCCACATTCAGCAGTTGTGAAAAATAAATTGCGATTGTGGTTTGGCTCTTTCTTGGCACTTTAACTCTTACCTGCTGAATCTCAAGCCTGATCTGACCTTTTACTCTGGCTTGAGCAAGCCTGAACTGGCTGTGGCTTGCCCACCTCTATTTCTGACCCCACACCTTTCATTAGCTCTTGTCAGTAAGAACATCAGTATTATTTTGTGAAGTCTCTCTCTTCAAGCTATTTGAATACCTACCCTCCCACTCGGTTCCAAAGATTCTGAATAGTAAGTGTTCACCCAGCCAACCTGTGTTTCCTTTTTTTTTACTTAGTGTTTCTTGAGTAAACCCAGCCACTGGGGGATGCACAAGCCAGTGCATTTCTTTGTGCCGGTCCCAAGCCCGGATAAATGGGGAGGGTTGCGTTAGGAAGGTCATCTGGCATAAAACCTCTGCCAAATTACTTATGCGGAGAACATTTCAAATTTCCATAGCGGATCGGTTGAGGCCCGGGTTAACAATGACTGCCACCAGTACTGTTAGCCAACAGGGTGCTGGCGGAAATTGGGCTACTGTTGGCCGAGGGAGAAGAGGAGGGGGAAGGCATGCCTGAATGCAGGAAGAGAGGAGGAAGGTTAGGAGTGTAGTAGTGAGGGTAGGAAATTTGAATGTTGGCAGTATAGGGAGAAAGCTAGCTGATATGATGGAGAGAAGGAAGGTTGATACACTGTGCGTGCAAGAGACCAGATGGAAGGGAAGTAAGGCCAGGTGTATAGGAGGCAGGTTCAAATTGTTCTATCATGGTGTGGATGGCAGGAGAAATGGGGTAGGGGTTATCCTAAAGGAACAGTATGCCAAGAGTGTTTTGGAGGTGAAGAGAGTGTCTGATAGAGTGATGTTTATGAAGCTTGAAATTGATGGTGTAATGATGAATGTTGTTCATAGGTTCATAGTTCATAGGTTAGTACTAGGCTAACTGCCCTTGCGAGCCATTTTAAGCCTAGCCAGTTATCCCCTGTGAGGTTCAAACACTGTACCTTCTGTTTGTAAGGCAAACACCATAACCATTAGGCCACCCTCCCAACCCCATTAGTGCATATGCTCCACAAGTTGGGTGTGCGATGGATGAGAAAGAAAAATTTTGGAGTGAGTTGGATGAAGTGGTGGTGAGTGTACCCAAGGGTGAGAGACTAGTGACTGGAGCGGACCTCAATGGGCATGTTGGTGAAGTGAACAGAGGGGATGAGGAAGTGATGGGTAGGTATGGTGTTACGGAGAGGAATGCAGAAGGTCAGATGACTGTGGATTTTGCGAAAAGGATGGACATGGCTGTGGTGAATATGTATTTTAAGAAGAGGGAGGAGCATAGGGTGACGTACAAGAGTGGAGGAAGATGCACACAGGTGGATTATATCCTATGTAGGAGGGTCAGTCTGAAGGAGATTGGAGACTGAAAAGTGGTGACAGGGGAAAGTGTAGTTAAGCAGCATATAATGGTGGTCTGTAGGATGATGTTGGTGATCAAGAAGAGGAGGAGGAGTGTGAAAGCAGTGCCAAGGATTAAATGGTGAAAGTTAAAAAAGGGTGATTGTGAGGTGGAGTTCAGGGAAGTGTTAAGGCAGGCACTGGGAGGCAGTGAAGAGTTACCGAATAGCTGGGTAACTACAGCAGAGCTAGTAAGGGAGACTGCTAGAAAGGTGCTTGGTGTGACATCTGGACAGAGGAAGGAGGACAAGGAGACCTGGTGGTGGAATGAGGAAGTACAGGAGAGTATACAGAGGAAGAGGCTGGTGAAGAAGAAGAAGTGGGGTTGTCAAAGAGATGAAGAAAGCAGACATGAGTATAAGGAGATGAGACGCATGGCAAAGAAAGAGGTGGTGAGGGCTAAGCATAAGGCATATGGAGAGTTGTTTGAGAGATTGAACACTAAAGAGGGCGAAAAGGACCTGTACCAAATGGCTAGACAGAGGGACAGAGCTGGGAAAGATGTGCAGCAGGTAAGGGTGATAAAGGATAGTGAGGGAAATGTACTCACAAGTGAGGAGAGTTTGTTGAGTAGATGGAAAGAGTACTTTGAAGGGCTGATGAATGAAGAGAATGAAAGGGAGAGAAGGTTGGATGATGTGGGGATAGTGAATCAGGAAGTGAAACAGATTAGCAAGGAGGAAGTAAGGACAGCTATGAAGAGGATGAAGAATGGAAAGGCTGTTGGCCCAGATGACGTACCAGTGGAAGCATGAAGGTGGTTAGGTGAAATGGCATTAGAATTTTTAACCAGATTGTTTAATGAAATTTTGGAAAGTCAGAGGATGCCTGAGGAGTGGAGAAAAAGTGTTTTGGTACCTATCTTTAATAATAAGGGTGATGTGCATTGCTGCAGTAACTACAGAGGGATAAAACTGATCAGTCACAGCTTGAAGTTATGGGAAAGAGTAGTGGAAGCTAGGTTACGAAGGGAGGTGATGATTAGTGATCAGCAGTATGGTTTCATGCCAGGAAAGAGCACTACATATGCAATATTTGCTCTGAGAGTGTTGTTGGAGAAATACAGAAAAGGTCAGAAGGAGTTGCATTGTGTCTTTGTGGACTTAGAGAAAGCATATGTCAGGGTGCCTAGAGAGGCGTTGTGGTATTGTATGAGGAAGTGGGATACATCAAGGATCAGCTCTGAGCTCTTTCTTATTTGCAGTGGTGATGGACAGGTTGACAGATGAGATTAGACAGGAGGCACTGTGGACTATGATGTTTGCAGATGACATTGTAATATGTAGTGAGAGTAGGGATCAGGTTGAGGAGACCCTGGAGAGGTGGAGATATGTTTTAGAGAGGAGAGGAATGAAGGTCAGCAGGGCTAAAACAGAATATATGTGTGTAAATGTGAGGGAGGGTAGAGGAATGGTGAGGATGCAGGGAGTAGAGTTGGTAAAGATGGATGAGTTTAAGTACTTAGGATCAACAGTTCATAGTAATGGTGAGTGTGGAAGAGAGGTGAAGAAGAGAGTTCAGGCAGGGTGGAATGGGTGGAGAAGAGTGTCAGGAGTGATTTGTGAAGACGGGTACCAGTAAGAGTGAAAGTGAAAGCCTACAAGAGGGTAGTGAGACCAGCTATGTTATATGGGTTGGAGACAATGGCATTGATGAAAAGGCAGGAGTCAGAGCTGGATGTGGCAGAGTTAAAGATGTTAAGATTTGCACTGGGTGTGACTAGGATGGACAGGATTAGGACTCAGTATATGAGGGTCAGCTCAGGTTGGACAGTTTGGAGACAAAGCAAGAGAGGCAAGATTGCATTGGTTTGGACATGTGCTGAGGAGGGATGCTGGGTATATTGGGAAAAGGATGCTAAGGATGGAGCTGCCAGGTAAGAGGAAAAGAGGTAGGCCTAAGATAAGGTTTATGGATGTAGTGAGAGAGGACATGCAGTCGGTTAGTGTGAAAGAGCATGATGCAGAGGACAGGAAGAAATGGAAACAGATGATCGACTGTGGCGACCCCTAATGGGAACAGCCGAAAGAAGATGATGATTCTTGAGTTGCCTGTCCTTTTTATAAATTTATTTTTAGAAGCTTCTCTGAAATTCATCGTCCATACTCATGAGCACTGAAACATGGACTTGAGAAGATCCTCCTTTTAGACTGATAAATCTTGATTTACCCTGTCCTTCAAATCTTCCTGCCTACTTAGTACACAGTCCAGTATAAAGAAGTATCAAACCTTTTTGTTATTGTACTTTTAGAACCTGAAAATTTTCCATCACTGGAGAGCTGTCTGTGGATTATGTGCATATTCTGCCATAATTACATAACCCTCTGCTGAGCTTACTTTACTAGTCTAAATATCGAAGTACTCGGCAAAATGGAAGGTCAGCCTGTTAGATATTGCTTTCAGGATTAGATCTTCTAAGACAGTTTACTAACAACCTTAAAGATAGTTACGTTTTTATCAGCACTAGTAATTTTATTAGTGAGAGGTGTACATATCCAATTAATCTGGAGGTTTTTCTCATGTAAAACTTGCCCTTTAAGCTTCATATACTTCCAGCACAATCCCTCACTAATTACACCAAAATATCTTATGTGGAAACTGTAAAAATAACCCTAAAAGCCTCCAAAAATAGAGAGATTAAGTGTTAGGAAAAAAATCAGGCCACAGATCCCACCTCAGGAATACCTAACATCAAGAGTCTTTCTGGGAAAAATACTCCAAACCTATAATTCTGAATTACAGTAGCAATAACAGAAATGTTTTAGTGATGACACTATAACACGGTAGTGGTTTGTGAAGGAGTGAATGACCTGAGATGTAAATACCTGTGGGGTATGCAGACAGACATGTCAGAGCTTTCCATGGATGTTGCAAAGCCAGGTATGACACCAGTTATTTTTGGAATTCTTCATTTAGAAAGATGCTAAGATATAAAGAAAAGATAATTTGTTTTACTAATTGGTTAAATAGCAGGTGTCTTTCTAGGGGAATTCAGTATGTGCCAGCATGAGAAAACATGTTCAACAACAGATTGTTGATTCACAAAGGATGGCCTGCTTCATTTACTCAAAATATCTGGCATACTGTCAAAAGCCTTTGCTGTCCCCTTGTGACATTTTAGGCAATGCCCAGTTGATGGAATTTCCAGTGTAACTAGCATATCAGTCCTGAAACTGGATCACATTAAAGAGACACTCCACAATGTCAGAAGTCTAAAAAATAAGTTCCTTGATCTTAAGGCACTCCTGAGTAGGTACTGCGACTCAATTTAAATGTAAAGAGTGCACTCCTTCTAGACCTGGATTTTTTTGCTTTTCTTGTCTTCTGGCCTGATCATAGTTGTTGTGAAATTTGCATGTTTATAAGGAACAGATTACCTCCAGGCAATTCCCTAAGGACCCACAAACCATGTTCCTTGAACTGCAGATCACTTCAGGTAGTATTAATTACTTGTGACAGAGCACCATCTTTGCTCCCCTGATGACCAGGTAGGATGACTTAGTGTTCTGAATGATCTTCATATTAGCAGAAACTCCAATATCTTGGTAACTTTGATGACACATCAGTAAGTTGGAATAGTTATACGTCAAAGGTAGAATAAAACTAAAAATCCTAGGATTTATAAACAAAACCTCCCTTGACCAGTTGGTAAACAAGCTATTAAAGGGCAAAGCATTCTTGACCTGATTCCCACAAATATGGCAGCTTCTTGTATTAGTTTTCTGGTATCTCCTTCACAATGGAGGTCTAACCACAAACTTTTGACCTTCTTTTTCACCATCCCAAATCCCCAACAGCCAACCCTGATGAATTTAAGGAGGACAAGTATGCCAGCTTCATTCTACTCTATGATGGAATATCAAATTTCACATATGGCTGTAACTCCCCTAATACTGTTGCAAAAGCAAACATTATTAAGGAATTCTACGTGTATTTTGAAAAAACGCATAGAGCTAGGAGTTCTCACTAGCAGCAAGTGTCATGGAAAATAAAAAAATAAACCCTGTTGGTCAACAACCATAAATAAAGTAAACAATAAAAGCAAGAAACTCCATAAATTATATAACAGCTCAAAACCACTTATTCCCAAGGAACATATAAAAAAGCATTACAAAAAGATTTAAAAACATTACCAGGTCAACTAACAGAGCCAATGAATGTAGGCTAGCCTGCAAAGCCAAAGATAATTATGAGTTCATACTTATCTAAATCTAAGAAAGAGTATCCTACATTTTCTTAATTTAGATGCCTCTTTTTCTGATCCAATAGACTCCGTTAGTATTTTTTCATATTCAATGCCAAATCAGCTCCTGAGACATCTATCTAAAGCCCAGAAATACTTGACTATCTTTGTGAAGAAATTGAAAACACTGTCATGTGTGTTAGCATGTCTGGCAGAAGATTTGTGTATATTATTAGAGTAATGTGTATTGTATGCCAGCATGCCTGATTGTGAAAATGTAAATAAGTTTAAAATGTTGCATATTTCTCTATTTATACAGAATGTTTAAAGAATCTGTCACTGGTTTGATACAGTTCTAACTGAGCATGTTTGAGAGAGACATTCTAAGGTACAAACTGTGGAAAATCAGCTGAGCAGTGAGTGATGTCATTGGAATGTTCCTTGTTGTTAAGAGATAATTTAAACAGCTAACTGACGGAAGAATAATCTTTTTTACACCTGACTGTTATATTTTGAAATTAGACAGTTGAGACTGTGAAGCTCTGCAGTTTGTCAAGTACTGAGCGGTCAGTGAACACCAAGAAAACTGTAAGCTTGCCTTGGCCTTGCGATTATATCTTAGAGTAGATCAGGGACAGTATTTCTTTAGTTAGAGCAGGAAAGTTTAATCACTAAGATAGAGTTTTTCTTGAATAATGGACTTCTATCCTGCAGTTTGATTTCAATTTCTGGTAACTGAATTCTAATGTTTATTGAGAGTTATTGATTTGTAATCTTGTAATCATTTTTACTTATTATTAAATATTTTTCATTATTTTTCATTGCAGCTGGAAACCAGCATTTTTCTTAAGCTATTAGATAGTGTTTCCTCCAGTTTGATACTCCCCAGGTCACTTGAAGTCCTGGCTATCTGGTCATAGCTATCATTTATTTTGATAATTCATTTTCATAATTGTACACCCCTTTTGAAGAGCATGAAGACCCTCTGATTGGTGGCAGTGTTTCTGTATTTATTTTGGGAAAGAGGCACAGCTGGAAATCTGTATCAGGCTTTCTCAGAAGTGTTTAGATGTGTGAGTTTTAAATTTACTTTGAGTTTGAGTGTAGCAGAGGTCTTAAACTGGGACACTTTGCTCGGAATTGTGTAATAAGAAAATACATTTGGGTGGACAGAGGTATATAGTCCAATTCAAGGAAAATAGATTGTGTTTCTTGTGCGCTCTTAGAGAAAAATTCTGAAATATTTCTTTTAAGTGACGGCCTCATATTGGAGTCAGTAGTGAGGACCGAAGCTCCTTAGTTACTGACCCAGGATAATAAGGGACGTCATTTAATTGTTGACAGTCTGGTAGGATATAGGCCAAATGTCAAATCCTTGCCCTCACAATTATTTCTAATGATCATTTACTGAAAGTGATATCCAAGACCAAAACTACTTCCTCAGTGTGACCTAATAATATACCTGGTTATTTAAATAACATTCTCACTACTCAGTCAAGCTCTTTTTGAGCAGGTATCCAAGGTAGATTATGCAGCAACCCTTTTTTCTACAACTTCTCCAGTGAAGTTAGTTGTTTCCTGCCATGTTATATACCTCTGGTTACATAGTATTAATTAGTAGTATCATTAACATTAGGATATACTAGCAATACAGTCAAGTAAATAACTTTTGCTGTCTAACAAATGTAATTTCAGTAAAAGCAATATTAACAGATTAGTCATGAAAGCACAGATGATAGACTGTAGACACTACGAATAATGCAGTATGGCATATATGCACTCTTAAAATGGCAATGCAATCAAATAGTGTTAAAGTGGCAATGGCTATAATACATATTCCAGCACTGTATATGCAAACTCTTAGAGTTTACTTTTCTTATCAACCACAATTTCTTAATCAGATTTTTGTAAGTAGAGGTTATGCCTATAGCTAAATATATTAACTCGAAGGCTGCACTCCCTTAAGAATCCTTCTTTTTGCTGAAAACCCGACTCTGTTGTAGACATGTGAATCCTTCATAACAACCAGTCATAAGTTAAATCATGAGTTGAATCACAAAATGATAACATTTCCTTAAGGATTGGAAAGTAAAAAATAGAAAAGTGATTAAAGATGTATTTCTGCAAGGTAGAGTCACACACCTGCAACCCCCTTACTCAAACTCTGAGATTACTACCTAACATGGCAAGGAAAATCTCAAAGGCACTGCAGTCTCGATTTTTTTTTACCTGACAGCATACTAATAACATATTAATAAACACACAGCATTCACAGCTGACTGTCTTATACTACTTGTGCCCCTTTTACTCCTTTTGACCCATCTTACACATTGAACAAAATTGCACATTTTTCATTAAATGGACAATTATTCTGTTATGTTGAATAGTATGAAATGCATTAGCAAGGGAAATATAAGATGCATATACTCATAGGCCTTCAAAAAGTGCTAATGTTACCTTTTCAAAGAGCACTTTGAAATTTAAACAGCAAGGTTATATAACCATTTTTTCACTTATTAAACAAACGTCAGTCAGCATATGTCATTTTGGTTCTTTCTGTTAGACTCTGTTATATGCTTTTCCTTTACTTTCCATAGGATATGTCATTTTGCATAGAATACTTATCTATGAAGGAAGTGCAAGGGTAGTTTTCAAAATCCTCCTCTTACAGCCTTTGGCCCTTAGTGTGATTTTTATTCAAAATGAGACCAATGTAACCATACTAAGCTCTGCCTCCCAGCATGCAAAGTGAATTCAATTAGGCTTCCTGACGTGTCTGTTTTTTTATTTAATTAAACCTGTCTGTCGATGTAGTATAGTAAATAGAAAAAAAATATAAAGAGAGTACATGACATGAAAGAGATTTATTTATACTTGCAGTGCAGAAGATAAGTGGGCATCCTAATACTGCCCTAGTAATGTTATAGAAGGTATATCTTGACTCCAGGAAGGCTGTGCTGAGGCACCAGAGTGTTATTCAGTGCGAATAAATTATTTAATACAAGGTCTGTGGCATCTTTTTTTGCTGGCTTTGTAGTCTGGTGTATATATCTTGACTCAAACTTGCCAGCCAGCTTCCATTAGATGGTACTGTAGTGGTTGCAAAACATGGCAAGCTTACCCTGAATTATAAGTGCCAGTATTGGCTATTTTCTGCCTTCCTATCAAACTCCTCCAGTAATCATACTTGCTACTTGATCCAGTCTCCTGTATCACTGAGAAGGCAGTATCTTTGTGAACACTAGATGTAGCTACTTTTGACATAGATGTTCAAAAATGTAAATAACCTATCATGTTCACTCAGTTGTTTCAAGTTTAGACACACACACACACACACACACACACACACATACACGTGCACGCACAAACACACACAGTGGTCAGTTAATTACCCTGATTTCTCTCTCTAGCCCTATAAGCAGGTATTCTTGAATTCGCATTCATCCCTTACTGTACGATCTCTTATTATCCATTGCACGGCATCTCTTTGTGGAAGTCTACCTTGAAAGTTTATCCTTCCAGTTACCCAACAGTATTTTTTCCCATCAGGTTCAAATCTAGCCCTTCCAGTTTCACCACAGCAGATCAGCGAATACCATACCTCTCAAGAGTCCAGATTTTTGCAGAATGTCCAGATATTTACCTTATGCTTTTGTTCCTTTCCTCATAAAAGTTGTGTTTTTCCTTCAAATTATTAAGAATTCAAATAATAATGACAAACATTTCAGTTTCAGACTTCATTTCCTTCAGAAAATGTATGCCAATTCGCAATCTATTCTAGCAATGTTCTATGTTTATAATACTAGTTGTTTAAATATGTTCATATTTTGTAGTCTTTGCTGCCCCATTATTTTGTCTGTGTCAAGATTTCTTGCGCTAAGAGGTTGAGAAGTATGAAGAATCCACACTACACACTGATTTATCTTTACTTTTCAGTGTTTTACTGCATTATTGCTAGTGTCAGAATCAGTTCTCATAGCCTGCCTGCCACTTCTTTCATCACCCAGCTGTTTTGTAGCTTTGAAGTGATTGAATGTAAGCATTTCACTACCTCTTTTTGTGTTTGGATGTCTGAGTAAAACATCTTACAAATGCATGAGGTAACCAGTTTCTTCTTCCGTGAAAAGAAGACATAGGTCCCTTTAAATTACATTCTTATTAAAGGTGACGTAACTGTAAGACATACAGCTGTGCCTCTTGCCAAGCAAGGAAACAGTGATGGTTAGTTGCTTATCTGGAGCCAGGATCCATCAGATCAAGAATATACTCAAGTCCTTGAACAAGTACCAGTATGACTCTGTCATAGTTCACGCCAGTGCCACTGACTTGACATATAGCTCCCTAATGAGAGATGTGCTAGCACTTTCATGGCGTGCTAGTGGTCTCAGACTATGTGTCAAAGGCAAGTATGAGCCTAGCATTGTATAGCATTTTACCTTCTCCAACATCCAAAAAGAATCACATCAAGGCAGCATGATGCACTAGAGCTTCTTCATGACCAAATAACCATCAGAAAGGTCCTCTACTATATATTAGCTAGCTAAAGAACTCCCCCTATGACAAAAGAATGCCACAGCAACTATCTACAGAAACTGGAATCGCACAATATTAAAGGCAATACTATTTTCCTAGTTGATCTAAACTATCCAGCTACAGACTGGAAAACCTACACCATCACTAGTGCGCAAGCTCAGAGATTCCTGGACTTTTTCAATACAAATGCCATGGAACAATTACTCAGAATACCCAATAGGCAGGATGACATCTTGGATCTTGTCCTTAGCAATGTGGGAGGATCTTGCACCATCCCTTGAGTATCTTCATCACTTGTTAAGTCTGACCACAACGTGCTCTCATTCAAAATAAACTGAAACCAGAGATCCTTTCCACCCAAGGTACCTTTAGAAATTTCTTTAAGACTACCTCCTCCAAAGTGATACATTTCTAATCTTTAAATTTCCATTACACCCATGTAACTCCACTGAATATACAGAAATGTATACCACCACACTATACAGCTGCATAGATGCAGCTGTACCCCATAGAAACAAGTGCAGAACAAACCCTCTGAAACAAACCCATGTGGTGGAACTATAATATCAACTAGCTTTATTATAAAAGGAAAAGAATTTTGACAAAAAGTAAGAAGACTAATTCCTCAAATGTTAGAGCCTTTGTCACTGAAATAAGCAAACAACAAAGGAGCTTAATAAAAAGCACCAAAGCCAAGTTTGAGGCTAACATTGCTACCGAATACAAAGACAAACACAAAGTAGTTTTAGTTATGTTCATAATCTCAAAAGTACAATGCAGCAATGTGTAAAGCTGATTGTGAATGATGTTATCTATACTGAGTCTGAAGATACAGTTAATCTATTGGTCAATAAATTTAGCTCTAACTCTACACCTCACTCCCCTCCTTCTGTCCCTTCAGATATACCTGAAACTGGCTCACCTGCAGCTATCACACAAGGCCAAGTTCTAGAAATGATATCAAAAGCTAAAACCATTGCATTGATGGGTCCTGGCAATATCCCTGGATGCATCTTAAAGAGCATGAAGCATAATTTAGCCACCCTCCAATAGCAACACTGTTCAACCTCAGTCTCCATGGGTTTTGCACCAAGGAAATGGAGAACTCCTGCAGTTATTCCCCTACATAAGAGAAGACTTTCCACAAATGCAGGCAATTACAGACACATAACTCTGACCAGCCTCATATGCAATGCCATGGCATGACGTATTATGGAATTGATCAGTCAGGGCATGGGGAACCTCCAAACACTTCAGCCACCTCAGTTTGGATTCCTCAATGGCAGGTCATGCTTACTCAACCTGATGGATTTTTTTGAAAAGGTCTCCAAACCAAAGGATCAAGGCACCACATATCTCAACCTGGTCAGTGCTTTTGACACAATTTCTGACACAGGCATAAGAAAAAGTTAAATAAACTGGGAATAAAATCCTGTCTCACAAACTAGACTTCCAACTGGCCCACAGATAAGATGTAGATATTCAAAACAGGTGAAGTTATCTGCACAAAGAGATCAGTCACCAGTGGAGTCCCCAGACTTCTGTGCCGTGACCTCTCCTGATTGCAATCTACATTTCTGAAATAAAAGCCAACACCAAAGGGCTCTGGCTGACTATGTTTGCAGATGACTGCAAGCAAGGGGCACTAATTCAGTCCCCAAATGACTTAGCCATTCTGTCTCAAATAAATAACTGCTGCCAAAAATCACGGACTAAAACAAAATGCCAAAAAATGTGTTGTTGTAGCCTTTTGGGAGTCATCTACCCCAAGGAACTACCACATTGACATTATGCCCTTAAGAACTGTCCCAGTTGTTCAGGATTTGGGAACAATGACCTGAGTTTTGACGAACGTGTCAGTCTTTGTAAGAAAGTCCATCAGTGCTGCACAGGTTACAAATGAATGGATTGTGTCTAGATCCAGGAATGTCTTTGCCCCCCACCCCCTTTACTCAGCCCTCATTAGGCCAATCATTGAATATAATGCCTCCTTTAGCATGTATCTGTCCAGGCACATGCAACAGCTAGAAGTTCCACAGAGATACCATACTAAAAGGATACAAGGCCTAAGCAATATATCCTACATGGACCAACTGAAAGCTCTATAACTGTACTTAATATCTGACAGACTGCTAAGAGATGACCTGTATCTGGCATACAGGACAACCGCTAACCTACTACTGATGGATTTACTGCAGATCATCAAATCAAATGGAATTAGAAATACTTAGTCTAGGGATCTAAACCTGTTCTGCAACATCAACAGAATGGTTTGAAGGGACACATATATTTCACAGAGGATACTGTTTCTGTGAACAGACTACCTGGCCACATAAAACAAAGTTCATCCTTGTCCATATTCAAGAAAAACTTAAAGCAACAGATGACAAACAGAAAATTTACCATCAGACTGCCCCCTGTCCTACTAATGGTGAGAGACAGCTGCTAAATACTTATCCCATATATGGGCCCTCAGATTATATATGGTATGATACCAGTAATATATAATTATTGACCATGGGATGGTAAGGACAGTCTATAATCAAATGGGACAGTTTATTTCAAGTACTGAAAGGGAAACTGGGTCGCCTTAAAATGGCTCACAAGGGCAGCTAGCCTAGCACTTATCTGTGAACCAAGATATACACTTTCCATATAGACCTGCAATTTTCACTTTGCATCGTATTTTTAACTGCAGTTGTAAATCATATTAGCTAAATTACTACAGAACTGCACTGATAGAAATGATAGTCCTAAAAACAAAACTATTCGCTGTCATATTATAATACTTCCAGTAAAACTGTTTACTTTAGTGTATTGCTCATCAACAAACAGCATTGTACCAATAGACAGAGTGTTTGACAATGTGGTCCATTAATAAAAGTATTTATACTTTGCTTATTTTTAGATATTCTATAATACATCATGTTTGTCATTTTTGTTGAATTGTATTAGAAACCCATCTTTGCCAGAAATAATTTTGTAATTACTACAGCTCAGAAAAAAAATCCTTCATTATCAGAAAGCAGATGGGCAGTTTTTTCCTATGTTAACAGTTTTTGCTATTGTATTATTGTAATAAATCCAACATAGATATTTAATTGATATGTCTGTTTTTCAAGGGTCTGCATGGTTTCTGTACTGAATACAAAAGAGCAGTTGTTGAAAAAAATACTAATTTAATAAGTTTGTTTTTACACAAATACTATTCCTTTATAAAACGTGTGTATGTATATATATATATATATATATATATATATATATATATATATAATATTTTTCCTCACAGAAGCACATTTGTACCAGCTAATAGTAAACACCCATATGTTTTGTATCTGCTTCTTGTTACTACCTACATGTAAACATTGTGAGTAAACTATAGGCATGTACTCTCCTTTATATCTAATTTAAATATTATGTTTATGTTATTTGGTCATTTCAAGAATTACTTTGCACTTGAAAGATTACTGTAAATACCACTGTAATAGAAGGAAAATAATTTACTACATGACCTTTCTTCATTAAGGAGGCATTTTTATGAAATCTCTTCCAGGATCCTAGAGAGTTTGGAAAAGAAATGGCACTTCTTGTTTCTATAGCAACATGCTATTTCTTATATTTTATTCCAGCTAATATGTTGTTGTTTATTTTAAGTAAACATAGAAATAGATAAAGGGTGAAGAGGGGTATAAGCCTTACCTCAAATGACGTGTGTGCTTAATGAAATCTATCTTACTTAGTTGAGAATTCAAGATTATTTGCTGCCTTTCCATTTGAAGCAATATTTCACCCATGAGAAATCAAACTGCAGTATGTTTCACAATGCCATTAATAATGTTACTTATTATAGTACTTTTTGTCTCTACTATCAGTTACTATGTTCTGCATGAATCAAAAGGCACGTAAGCCATGATTTGAATTGCATGAACTGAAGTGAAAATGCTTCACGAGGCATGCCTGGCTTTAAAAATAGTAAGAGGATAATCGCAGTGATCCAGAAATTGTTACTACCAACGCAACACAATTAGATATCTTTTAAATACTTATTTCAGTATAATTTGTCACACAGAAAAAAATAAGAAGAGTGCAAAGAAAAATAAAAGTGTGGAGTTAACGAAGGGAAAAAGTACTAATGCATTTGGAATGTATATAAAACGGTTAAAACTGAATCATTCGTGGAGATCGTTAACACTAGAGAGTAGAAGTAGTAAAGGAAAAAAAACAGATCATGCCATTCCCCTTCTCTGATACGTGATATTCATAATCTAAATGAGAATTCTGTAAAGTTGCCACTGATGAAAGTCATTGCAGCTTTACTGTAATCCTAAATGTGGACCATAATGTATAGGATGTCATGGCGTGCAATAAAGCTAGTTAACATCACAAAAAGAACAAGACCTCTCGGGGACTGTATCAGTTTGACACCATCCAATGCTTGAAGGCAAACTATGAAAATCCTTGGAATTGATGCCTTACTGTGCTTTCAGCTCATGCACATCTGTGTAATTACAGACTCTTCATTCCATTCTAGTTAAAAAATAAATTGTATTCATGGTGGTTTAATGCCTATTATTCATTCAGACTCTCTGGAAAAGGAAGCGAGCATACACATAGTCAAACACAATCACATTACCTCATGGGAAATCAACAGGATTATGACATTTAACCCTTGGATATAATAGTATTAATCAAAAGCTGGCATTACAATATTATTGAAAACTATAAAATTTCATCTTTGCCTCCAGCTGACCACATTAACTTCCTCACCCAAAGAAGTCCTTAAATATACTGACCCAAACACATTTGTCATGAATGATTTCATCTACCTGGCCCTCAAGTGTAAAGAGACATCACCAAAACTATATATGCACAATTGTGCCATACCTTTATTAAGGTCAGTTCCCTTGAACTGATAAAGGCCTCTCTTACTAAGGGTGTCAGTCTCTGTGACATTGTCCTGACTAATATAGCACAACTCCAACCATGATTAAATCAGACTATCAGACCATCATTTTGTACCTAAGAGTCCAAACCATGACTGAATACATACCTATTGTATTGCATAATTTCTCTATCGACAACACTGTTGTGCTGTTGGGCAATCTAAAGAAAACTAAAAGCTCCACCCCAGAGAAATGAGTGTTCCCTGTATATTTACCTCATTAAACTCATCAAATACATCCTTGTCAGAGAAAGTAATACAAAACCCAAGGGGTGGCCCTTGGAAGTATACCCTCCAATACCATGAAATGTTGTGGCAACTGAGACTTAATGCTACTGAAATCCGAGCATGAATGATACTGTCTCTTTAAATAGTATATTAAAATTACAAGCAGCTAAGCTTTAATTCTGACAGATTCTGGTTAAACACTTAAGAATATACATATCTATATATATATATATATATATATATATATATATATATATATATATAGATAGATATATATATATATATATATATATATATATATATATATATATATATATATATATATATATATATGGGTCCCTATCATAAGATCAAAGTTTTAAAACTTCGAATCATTAAAGGTCAAACCCTAATGATTGAAGTTTTAAAAATTCGACTCATAACGGAGATTGCTGTATAGCGAGGAAAGGGAAGATTTCCCGTGCAATCTCGGAGTTGGTATATTGAATTAGTAGGAGATTTGGAGGGTACAGGGGGGCTTGCCCCCCTCTTTTTTTTTTATTTAACTTTTTTTTTATTTCATTTTCGAAGTTCCAAGACTTCGATCATTAACAATCGATCTTTAATGATTCAAAGTTTTGGAACTTCAATCTTATGACAGTGACCCATATATAAATAAACACATACACACACACACACACACACACACACACACACACACACACACACACACACACACACACACACACACAACATTTTCAGTATATTTTAACTGATGTATTTGGTGGGTTTAATGGGGTAAATATTTACAGAACATATGGAGTGGCACAGTGGCACAAATGATAGTGTTGTCACCTAACAGGAAGAGGTTCCTGGATCAATTCTCAGCTGGGGTACATTCTGTATGGAGTCTGCATGTCCTCCTTGTTTTCACAAGGGTTTCCTCTGGGTACTCCAGTTTCTTCCCACATTCCAAATACATGCAGAAGGTGGATTGGAAACACTAATTTAGCCATAACTATGAGTGTCCATGCGAGTGTGTGGTGTGGATGAACTACTGAGGCAGAGCTAGCCCACCTGGAGGTGTACACCTCGGCTCTAGATTATTGTCACTATTGAAATGACACCCAACCCCATGTGGAAAAATGGAAAAAAGGGATTGTGGATGGATGGATGTATATAGAGAACATTATTTTTATAATGTTATATATAAACTGATTCTGTTTCTTTAAATATTTATTTGATAATTGGACGTTTTAGCCTATTGGATCATTCTCATCACATGTACTTATTTTAGTTATTATTTAAATAAGGAAATGTATTCATGGTTTCAATTCTGATGAAGTCCTAAGGGACAAAACTACTAAACTTGTTTTTTTTTTTTTTGATTTTCTGATAACAGAATATAATGATCCCTTTGGCAACTACATAGCCAAGTATATAGTAGAACTTTGAAAATCACAATTATTCCTAGCAAATAAAATGTCAGATTAGGAGACCTTTAACTTATACATGGTGACCTGTACTTGTTCTTCAAAGCAATGAAGGAACCACTTTTCATTCACTTTTTACATATTTAAAAAAATGGTAATATCACCGATACCTGTTCTGAAGACTTAAATGTACATTGTAACATTAACTGAATGTATAGTTGGGTACATATGTCCACCAAAATCCCCTACCTATGGCATAAGCTTCTTTTCTATGTCAAAGAGAGGAGATCACTAAATCTGTTTAAAGCCAGCCTTAGGAGTAGATGTGGATCCAAAAATCTGTACCTTGATTGTCCTCTCTGACCCTTATACTTATGGGCAACAACTTGGATTTGCATTGGCTAGACTCCTAAAGATCTATTGGAGAGATTACCAAGAACAAACCTATGCACCTATAAAACCCTGTATAAATGCACAGTCTATAGCATTGTTACATTTTCCTTTGCAATTCCTTAAATAGCCAAAGTAGCATATGCTTACTTAAAACAGTCTATTACTCGGATATTGAAATGTAACCTAAACATTTTCTATAGCCACCTCTGTTCACTTTGATTAACCTTCATAACTGTAAGGCATGACAACAATTCCACCCCACCTTTGTCCAGGCTACAAACGATTATCTGTCCCACTTTGCCTTATATGTGGGATTAGCCAGAGAAATACATCATACTTTCATTTTTTCTTTTTTTTACTGCCTTTAATATCTACTTTTAAACATGTTAGGATATGCCATTTTCATGGGAAGAGTACTAATCTTTTTTTTTTCTTGTGCTGTCTTAAGTGTTTCTTGTCTGTCACCCTGACTGTTCTTTACATTATTTCCTCAAACCTTCTTCCAATAAGATGCCAGCAAAATGCAGCTGTAAAATATTTAAAATTCTTCTGTTTGTCTTTCTCTCCATCAATCTGTCTTAAAATGCTTAATCCTAATCATTTAACAAATAAAATACCTGGAAAGTTACAATATATCAATTTAGACTCATCTAGTTGCCACAGTAAATAACTCGATTTTTTTAAAAATGTTGACTAGTTTCTGACTTTTAATTTAAAATTTCTAAACCTGTTGTGAAATTACAAACACAACATGATTTCAGACCAGGTCATAGTACTTCCACTGCCCTAATATCCTTGATGGACCTAGTTACTACAGCCTGTGACTCCGGAAAGTTTGTCTCCGCTCTATTTCAGGACCTATCCCAAAGCCTTTGATACTCTCTCTCACACTCAGTTCCTCTCTCAGATTTCTAACATTGGACTCTCTACCCCATCATCCAACTGATTCAATAGCAACCTAACAAGCAGAGAATGTGCATTAAAATGGCAACAGTTTATCTCCCCATATATAAACAACCCTACTGGGGTCCCCAGGGCTCTATTCTAGGACCTCAACTTTCCAACATTTTTAGAAACAACCTCCATTTAGAATTTCACCAGGATCTCTTGTACAATATGCAGATGGTTTCACTATTTTCTGCTCTGCAACAGACTTAACTCAGCTGCAACACACCCCTCAATCTGAATTCCCCAGCATAGAATCATGGCTCCACAACAACCTTCTATCTCTAAACCCCATTAAAACCAAGCTCATCATTTTCACTCTAAAGAGAAATACTCCCCTCAACAAAACCCACTTTAGCATACTCTCCCTGAATAAAACAAAAATTGAAATAGTTAACAATACCAAACTGCTATGGTGTTATAATCAACGAGAACCTAAAATTTGATCTACGCATCTAAAATAACATCAGTAAGGCCCATAAAAAATTAGGACTTCGCTACAGACATAAACAATGCCTTTCCTTCCCATCAAAACAAGTATTCGCATCTACCTATCTACTTCCTTCCCTTGCCTATGGTGTCCAACTGCTTACCAGCCTCCAATTTTCACTTAAAACTAAACAAGAAATGTGCTTCAACAAAACAGCAAGATTTGCAAAAGGCTCTCACCATTCTACCCATCACTGCACATCCCTAAAAACATTAAACTGGCTAGAATTCCCCCACTTTCTTACGTATCTACAGCCACACACAAACTTCTCACAAAACCTCAGGATTACCCTGCCCTAAGTTCCTTATTTTCCCACTACAATCCCAGCAGGTCCATATGATCTGAGAACCAGCTCCACCTTCAAATCCACAAACCAAAACTACCTGCAGACCAATTACTTTGTTCCTGGGCAATAGCTAAAACTTGGAACAGTCTTCCTCTAGCCATTTGCACCATTCATAGAACTGGTTCTTTCAAAATAGCTCTCAGAAACCACCTCCAATCCAACTGGCTCTGTAACTGTACTAAGCCTCCACCTTCCATAACCTAGCTCTCAAATACCATCCCTTCATTCCACTTCTCCCCTGCCCTTTCCTCAATAACTTTGTACACCTCTGTTATAATCCTCCCAATGCCTTGCCCTTTCTAAATTTACTACATCAATTTCTCTCTTACTTTTTTTTATCACCACTACTCTTTTTCATGTAACATGCCTACTTCCTCCTTTCACTCACCCTATCACCTTTACCCCTTCCACTAGCCGTCCCCCTCATTCAGCACATTGTCTTATACTTCTCTTCTCCTACAATTTAACTGCTAGAAAACTCATAATGTAATTTTAGCTCAAACCTCTCAAACTCAAACTAGCTATGTACTTAGCAACTCTTTCTGCATAGTCATACTAGCTAAGTTCTTGACGTAATTTAACCCATACTGGCAGATTTACCTTGTATTAGGTTATGCTGCTTGCTTATTCCTTTGAATGTTCTACCTTGTAAAAGCTTATTTTTCTAGCAAGGTATAAAGTTTTCTGTGGTAATTTTCTATGTAATATATTATACCATTTTGTTAATTTTTATCTTTCAATGTTTAACCTTGTACGAAAATGTATATATTATGCCTTATATATGTTTTCTGTGGAGCTTTTCTCCCCAGGCCCGCACATAAAATGGGCTCTTCTTGGCCCAGTGGGCTATCCCAGTAAACAACTGCTAAATAAATAAATAAATATACAAACAAACAATCTTGGAATACTAACACTGCCTTGCACACAGCATACCTCCATAAATTATGGTGTCACAGGGACCTTCTACGGGTTTCACACTTATATGAGGAAAGTAGCAAATTCCAGGTGATGTGGAAAAATAAGCAAATTAAATCATGCCAGACACTTGAATTTGGATCTTTGGAACATCCAGTAACCACAAATGTGAAAACCTGAGCTTTGGAAAAGGGAAATAAAGCCTCATCAATTATTTTATATATAAGCATGACCCGGATTGTGCAGCACAAAAAATGTCAAGATAGGAATCCCCAATGCACACATGGCTGCAACTTCACAGATCCTGCAGCATGGGTGTAATATAGTGCACTATGGATAATAGTGATCACTCTGCTTAGCTACAGAATTCTCTGTCCACTACAGAGAGGCCAGATCACTGTCGAAAATCTCAGAGCAAAGTCTGTATCACCATACCAAGGTACATTGCTGGGACATGGTGTCTATGCCTGATTATATTCTTTTTGTTAAAATAAAACATTGATGGAAGAACGCACCTAGTTATTTATTGTCAGGCAGTCAAACTGATTCCCACCATTATACTACACTGGTTAAAAGTTAAATAAAATTGTTTGTCATCATTTTATAGACTGAGTCCAAGCAGTCTTCCAATGCTGAAAATTCAGAAGCACCTACGGAGAGAATGAGAAATGTTGTTACCAAATGTATTTTACAAACCCAGTACAAATTTGATTAGGGACGATGGGGAACCAGTCCATATATGCATTTTTTAATACCCAGATACCTAGCAAAAAAGATAAAACCTCTAAGACAACCTTATTTATTGGGGTCTATATTATATCCTCAAACGCTTAAAAAAGCGAACGCTGATTGATCTAACTTATTTTCTTGAAACTGCAAAATATCGAAGCAGCAGAAACTCAAATTTTTTCCTAGGGAAAGAATTCAGTTGTCCGTTTCTGTTGCTTCGGTATTTTCAGTGTTATGGTGGAAAGTTACCGGTCGGATTCAGGTAAGTGTGCGACTGTGTGGATGTGAGTGTTAGGGTGATTTAGGTGAGTTAGAGTTAGGGCTCGGGTTAGGTGTGTGTGCGATTGAGTGGACATGAGGGTTAGGGCAGATTTAAGTGAGTTAGGGTTAGGGAGCGGGTGAGATGAGTGTGCGATAGTGACGGACCTTAGGGTTAGGGTTTGGGTTAAGGTAAGTGGGTAGTTAGTGGTGTGTGCATAGTTTAGTGTAGGGTTAGGTATCAGATTTTAGGTGTATTTGTGTGGATTTCTGTTTGTTTGGTGTGCTTGTCTTGTGTGTATGTGTTTTGGATCAGTGATTTTTTTCCCTGGAAAAAAAATCGCTGATCTGACAGTTCGAGATTGTAAGCTTTCACTTAAATTAGGTCGATCAATCAGCGTTCGCTTTTTTAAGCATTCGATGATATAATATAGACCCATTTATTGATATCTGTAAAAACCTTTGATTCCTTTTTATACGATTTTTGTGGAATGCTTTAGAAATGTTTGTTTAGAAGGCATTTTCTTTCCGTGCTGCAAGCCAAAGCCATAACTAGGGTGGAGGAAAGGGAGTGTCAATGTTGGTGCAAGTTGTCAGGGGGCACACTCGACAGGGGCTGCCGGTGCATGAGTGAAGTGTTGGCATTGCTTATCATAACATGAAAATATTGTGGCTTCATAAATTAAAGCAGATACTGCATCTGCAGTCACAGCTGAAACTGCAGTAATTACATGTGTAGTAATGCTAGGAAGCTTCTTGCTATTGTTTTAGGAGAATCGGAGAGTCTGTCTTGTTTTTCAACCATGAGAAGAATGTTTTTTTTTCCAAGTCCTTAAGTTTGACTTAAGATGGGCACCAGTTTCTGGATCAGCACATGGCACCAGAGGAACTAGCTGTGGTTCTGTTGCACCAACAGCACTTAGATCAAGTTGCAAAAGTTTTAACATGGATATATCTTCTAGCCCTTTCGTGTAGTTTAGTTCATTGGTAACCTTCATGGATGCCCGTTATGTCTCATCCTATTAATACTTCTGCGAACACTATCACTGGATATAAAGGAAAGTACATAATGACTGAGAAAGTGGCTCTTATTATCTTTTATGGTATGCTTATGACTACAGGTGCTATTCACAGTCCCAAGGTACTCACTTTCACATCAGTTCACAAAGAGTACTGCTATACCTATATGCAAATACACTAATTCTAGGCTGTTCCCTTTGACTATGTGATGTGGAAGCAGTTGATAAAAAATGCCCACTTTATGAAATATGTTAAGTTATTGAAGTTAATCCTTAAGTATGTCCAGGTACTACATGAAAACATTAATGCTTGTATGATTTCTGAAGAATTATGGCATTATGGATGAACGCAGCTATGTGCAAGCAAGTATTTAAGGCAAGCAGCTTGCAGTGCAGCTCTATTGTAAAAAATACAGAGAGGTTTTAAATGTTTTCTCTAGGAGTATCTTTATGTGGCCATCCGGATTGTTCTTAAAAAAGTAGAAAGGGGAAGATAGGAATGAGTGAAAAAGGAGTATCATAGGAAAGAGGGATAAACAGAAGGAAAACATCATGAAGGTTGAGGGGAGGAAATGGGAGAAGAGGGATACTATATTTTTGCTGGGGATAGACCCCCTAATTTTCAATTTATTTTACTTTATTTTATATGTATATATTTAGGGTCTATGTTAGTTCTCCGAATGCTTAAAATTTCGAACATTAATCATTAGCGGACCGGAGTTCCGCTGTGGCGACCCCCAAACCGGGAAAAGCCGAAAGACACAAACAAAAACATGGTCGAGACCAAATGTTCGAAATTTCAACTGTTCGAAGATTGACTTTAAACGGTGCTACATGGTGCAGATAGGGAGAATTTCTGTTTTCTGCACTCAAGGCCGGTCCCGGAGTTGGTATATTTAAGTAGGTGGGTGTGGGGCTGCAGGGGGGCTTGCCCCCCTGCATACACATGTTTGTCATGTGTTGGGTGGTGTTTTGGGGGTCACAATTTTGAGATTCCAAGATCTTGAGATTCTAAACTCAAGATTTTGAAACTCAAGATTTTGGTATTTCAAAATTGTGAATGCAACCCATATATATATATATATATATATATATATATATATATATATATATATATATATCTGTGTGTGTGTATAAATATATATATATATATATATATATTTTTATATACATACATATATATATATATACACACACACTTGTGTGTGTGTGTGTGTGTGTGTGTGTGTGTGTGTGTGTGTGTGTGTGTGTGTGTGTGTACACAATCACATATACATATATTATTTATTTATTTTTATGTAAGAGGGTAGTTTGGATAGGAAGCAGGTTGTAAAGGGTAGCAGAGAGGATTAGGGAAAGGGGAAAGCAAAGAGGATCTCATCACTACAACACACCTGTTCCGTAGACCCACAGAAGTTTCCACAGCCTGATGGGAAGAGGCCCGAGAAGGGGGCGGTATTTGGTCTGCATGTCTTGCAAGGCTGTGCTGAGACAAGGAACATGCAGGACTGGTACCATCTCCCCCACTGTTTGAGGATGTCCCTTAATGGGCAGAGGGTGAGTGTTTCCTGAGTTGGTAGGAATATGGCTGGTCTGCTCCTAGACATTATGGACCTGAGGAAAAATGAATAGAAATGGAAAGGAAGGTAAAAAAAAAAAAGAAAGACAAAATAATACATAATTAAAATAAAAAAAAGAGAGAGGGGCGGGTAGAAATACAAACGAGAAATGGAGACAGTAAATTGACTTGTAATGCACTACATTAGTACATTTTTTATTAATTATTTTTAGTAAATATTCAGAAAAAATATTCTCTGAATTGGTACTGGAAACCTGTGAACAATCAATTTAACATCATGCAGTACTGATGATTTTTACATTTGTAATCTGTTGATAATAAGGAGATAAGTTGGTGTAACACAAGAAATGATAATGCATTTGAAATATCATGCTGAAATTAATTGTACTACAGTTGTGTACTGAAAGCACACTACTTATTGTATTATATTTGTATATGGATTACTCCTGGATTTTGTATTAATATGGGTCTTCTTCTAATGAACAAAAAGCCACTTAATCTAAACTTACTTGACTGAAACGACAACAGGGAACATTGAATTAACCGAACGTTCACATCATCAGATCTTTTTTTTTTTTTTTACAGAGAATGGAGGCACTTGGCCAGCATTCAACCTAAAAACACACCACAGTATGTCAAACCCACTCAGGTGGGGGGTCTGCACCCTCCACACCCCCCAACTAAATATACCAACTCCAGGATAGCACTACACTGGGGAAAAAAGGCAAACTTCCCCATGTTGGCCAAGATCAGACACTCTCCAGGCATGTATGCTCGTACACTCGCTGAATCTATCTCCTACCCTAAACATTCAAAATCACATACACATACATCCCAGTAATCATCCTACTTGACTGTTTCAGCAAAGCAAATGTTCAACCAAAAGTCTGTTCAATAAACGGGGCTAACAAGCAACCAACCAACCCTGCACTTCCAGCTGTTGACCAACGCATCTGTCGACCAAACACATGGAACCCACATGCATATATATTTATTGTGAATGATGCTGTTCAGGTTAATTCAACACAGTTTTAACTGAATGATGTTGGAACTGCTGTAAGTGTATATGATTATGGATGTTGTGTCAGCACAACTGTTTTGTACTCAGATGTTTTATTCATTTGTGATGAAATCAGTCATGCTTTCATTGCTGTGTTGTTTAGCTGATGAGTGGATCAAGCTTCAATATATTGGTTTTGTGTGCTGTTTAGGTAAATGAATGATACAGCAGCAAGGATCTAGACAGAGAAAAGATCATTTTAAACCTAAGGAAAATTTCATCTTCATGGTGGACCTTAGAATATATGGCAAACACTGATGAACCCAAATTAGGTGAGAGGGAAAAACCCAAAGACCAAGCGGTTTTGCATATAAATGCTGTTTGTGGAAGTAACTGCATATTAAAACAGTACAGGAAGAGGAAATATGATACGGTAGGAAATGCCAGAGTAAATGTAAGACAGCATGCAATTGCCCATAAAATACTTGGGGGGCTGAAACAGTTATTCCTTGAAAACCCAATGAGAAATACCTCCTCTCTATTCAGAGGGTCACTAAAAAAACAGATGATAATAGCACAAGAATTATCAGAAGAGCTGTGGATGCTGGCTATTACCCACATCTGCGGCAGCAGCAGAATCTGGTCTTAAAGGCTGGCTTGACCACTGTAACATATTTGCAAAGAGAATGACTACTCAAGTGAAATAATTTCATGTAACAAATGACATTTACTACTACTAGTGGAACCCTCTGCTTCTGCACATAATGGCATTGAACAGAGTGTGCATGATAAGTGCCCTCCACACCTCATCACACAGCATACAGTAATGTGTGCCAGTAGTGATATATTCATGGAATTCATTACAGCATAAGCAGTAAAAATAGCAGTTCCACTCTACCAGAAAATGTAGAAGGTATCAGCAGCAAAATGGCTGCTGCTGACAATATTATTTTGTTAATGAGACAGCATGAGGAAATTGGCACATAGACAAGTTTATTGGCAGGATCTCACAACCTACAATATGTTAATAACTGCAGGAAGTGACAGTGCATCACAAATTCAAACATGATGACCTTGCAGTGCATGTTGTACAGGCGAAAAACCCTGCACTTCTACAATATCTCCAAACCCATGCACCTCTATACCAGTATCTCCAAACCCTTGCACCTCTATACCAGTATCTCCAAACCCATGCACTTCTACACTAGTATCTCCTAACACATGCACCTCTACACCAATATCTGCAAACCCTTGCACCTCTATACCGGCATCTCCTAAACCATGCGTCTCTAAACCATTATTTCCAAACTCACAGGAACACCTTATGGATGATAGAAGAATTTCAGAGATAACAGTGTCCATGGTGACACCTTAATAAAGGTGTGCAAGGTGCAGTCATATGCCACAACTATCTTAGGAAGCATATACAGCACTGGCTGCTCAGCAGCAAATGTGCTATGACTTTTTAAAGCTCAGTGTACTGCCACAGAGAGTCAAGTTGAAATACTTAGTGTACTTCTGGGTATATGTGAGGATTTCCAGAACTACATGGAAATGGTAGCAGTAATGCCACAATCATATTGATTCATTGTATCATGGCACATCAAGCATCCATGACCTCCTCCTTTCATACACTAGTGAGGACTTACTAGACTCAAATACAAGTGATTCACAAGGTGGTACTGGAAAGAGTAGTGGGGAACAAACTCAACAACATTCATGCAAGCCATGTCCGCATTGATTAATATAAGAGATCTCTCTTGAGTTTTAGGTCCCACAGCACTGACAGATCATTGCCTGTAGATCGCCTGTGAAAAGCAGGCCACATCAGCAATCAGCAAGGCACTATCTATGTCAAATGGCAGCCCTTGCTTGAGATAACATGCACCTTCACCTACCCTCTCTTTAGGAGTGCTATGTATGATATGTTTGACCTTGAATGACTACTCTTCCGGTTATATATTTCAGGACCTTAAAATAAGAAATTCAACATTATACTGCTGAGCCTTTTAATATACTGATATCAATATTTAACTTCAATTGGCAATTTGAAAAAAAAAAATATATATATATACATATATACATATATAAAACTGCAGAATATGTGTGTACACAATGTCTAACCCAGTATTAAGAGACTTTGTATGTGCATCTGTTTCATTTGTAATGGCAAAAAGAAAATAATCTGGAAATAAAAGTGTAGAGCATAACATGCAAATTGCAGTGTTTAGCACCATGAATTGCCCATCCATTATCAAGTGTTTCAATTGAGCAATGGTAAAGATGACAGTTACTCAGAACATCCAACAAATAATACATACTATCAAGGGGAGAACACACACCTGAAAAAAAGAAAAGATTACACGAATATACTGCCATTAACACTAGCACCACTGTTCCTTCACCCTCAGCACTGCACAAATGAAGATTTACATTTTTAAGGACAGAAATTCATATGTATGACATAATGAATTAATCTGATGTGCAGTAACATGAGTGAGAACTGTAAATCATTTGTCTAAAATGTCATAGTTAAAACTAAAAAAATATTATATAAAAAAGAGAAACATTTGATCCATTTTCCATTCTGGCATAAGGTGTCTAGTCATGTTAAACCCAAGTATCAGATTATAATCCATACAATCTGGGAAAACCAAGCAAGTCAGCTACTTAAATAACACTTTTTTTAATTTACCATTTTAGCAGATTTAGTATGTGCATACTTAAGTACAGTTCCTAAGCAACATGTCTTCTGAAAAATAGAAACAAAATGTTACTTTTCCTTATAGGATGCCTTGTGGCATCACTGAACATGTGTTAGTGTGCAGTCAGGCATAACTTTTATAAACAATAATATGAATACCTGTTCTAAAAAACATATCTCTCTCTCTCTCTGTGTGTGTGTATGTATATATATATATATATATATATATATATATATACATATATATATATATATATATATATATATTAGATATAGCTATATAGATTGATAGCTAGATAAATATTTAAAGGTAAGAGGGGGTGTTTGATGAATGGTGACAGTAGACCATGCACCACATAGCACAGCCCACACATAGCACTGCATGCATCAATTATTCTCTATGTATTTTTTATAAGAAAGGAAATGCTAGCTTGAATGTTATAGTCAACAGTGTAGACTAGATGCCATCCGAGCAGTCGTATACCATGCAGATGCCAGATGCACAGGATGCCTTACTACTGCTGTCAGGATGGCCATCATTAATGATAGAACTTGCACTGGGAGCTGTAGTCCCACCACAAAAAAATGTGCACATAGTCTGGGCTCAGTCCTGAGGTGACACTAGGAAATAGATGTACTGATCCACATGTGCCATAAGTGCATCCTTGAAATGCCAAAGTATCATTGAGGCCCAAGCCTGGGAAATGCCCAACATTTCTGCAGTCTGTCTCTAGAAGATCACCATGGCAAGCACAGTGAGGGCAAAGTATAACAGGTACATGCAGGCCAAGCATCCTGCTCAGTACCTTCTATGGGAGCTGTACACGATATGCAAGACTTACAATAGCCTTCTCCATGCTGATCCTACCTAGGAGTTCCTGATGATTAAAAGTATGATGAGTTATTCTCTGTCTGTATCTTCACCTTCTTAGCCTATGAGCACCACTGGGCACAAGCAGTTTTGGCTTGTCCAAGACAAACAGATCACACTGGGAACCAGTAAAGCTAGCAGCTAGAATTAGCATCTTCAGCAGCTGCAAAGAAAACAAAAAAGGATAAGAAGATTAATATAGTTTCTCATCAACAAGGTTACTGTATACTGGCATAAATGGGCTCTAATATTTGTGCCAGATATGCGTTTATGTGCAAAATGAGCCAATTGCCTCAACACTGAATCTTACCTAAACAACTCTCAGCTCATTCTAAACCCCATCAAAACCCAGTTAATGCTTTTTACCAGCAACCATCACATATCAAATTGTTTCTGTCCACAATTTAAAATCACATCCTCTAACTACACAGTAATTGAGCCACCCTCTGAAACCAAGCTACTAAGTGTCACCACTGATAACAATTTAAGATTTGAAAAGCATGTATCACAAGTAATCAAAAAGCCCATATAAAAGTAGGCTCTCTCTACAGACTTAAAACCTACTTCACCAACACATCCAGACAAGCCACTGCCATGATCCATCTATTATCTACTCTAATATATGCTTCCACTATATTCACAAACCTCCGAAAAACAGACTTAAATAAGCTAGAAACATGCTACCTCAAAACTGCCAAATTTGCCACATGCCTACCTCACCGAACCCACCACTGTGTCACACTCAGACAGCTAAAATGGCTTGATCTAGCCAATCTCCTATAACTCAACCAACTCATACTAACTCACTCAGTCAAATATCATCCTAATAAATGTCTGTATCTCCGAACCCTAGTACATACCAAAACCAAAGATAGACCCCTGAGATCCTACAACAAATTACTACTAAAAGTTGCAAAAACCAATAACAGCTTTGGGGATGCTTTTTTACTCAAACAACATATCAAAAGCTTGTAACTCCATCCCTCAAACTATCTAGAATACCTGTGACCCTACATATTTTAAAAATCAGTTTAGGACTCACCTAAATGACACCTGGCTGTACTCCTGCTCAACTCCAGGCTGAACACATTGTTCTTTCTCCTTCTCCCCCAACACTTATCTTCTAGTATTTCCCCTATCTTTGACCTATGCATAAATATTTGAGACACAATGTAATGATTGCAACTATTGATTACTTTTGTTCTTTTTTCTTTTCCAGTATGTCTGTCTTATTTTTATTAATCAGATGTCCTATGTAAAGATATTAAAAAAAAACACTGTAATGGCTCTACCTATTGATCTACTATTGTACTTTTCAAACTTCTGTTTAAATATTTAAAGTACTTTTTTATGTGGAGTTTTTCCCCAGGCCTCTACTGAAAATAGGCTACTAGCCCAGTTGGACCTCCTCAGTAAACAAATGTCAAATAAAAGTAAAAAATAAACATGTTGGTTTAATGACTATGAACACCACCCTATATATATTTATTAATTAGTGATTCTGTCATTTATCCCTTAATAGTATCTAAGGTCTTTTCACAATTACAGAGATATCGGTATTAGTTACTAATACCACTGAAACTAATTTCCCCTTTTATAAAGATGTTCCCTGTTGATCTATAAACAGCAGATTGTGAAAACAGAATGGAGGCAGAGTAAAGCATACTTATTTTGGAGTACTATTAAAAACTAATTATGATAATATGGTAGATAGTAATGTTAAAAAAAACACAGGAAATCAAAGACAAGGTAAGCACATGTCAACTGACTTCCTTCTATTTCCTTAGCTAAGAAAAACAACTATAACAATGAATATAATACTAACATTTCTGTCTTAGCAAGACATGTCCCATCTCTAGGATGGTGTAAAGACATTAATTGACTTCAGAAAAGTGTTCTGGGGGCGGAGCCTAGATGTCCAATTGAGAGAAGTGAATTTTGAGAGCTCCATAAACTAGTATAATCATATAGGAACATTTTATTATTTTCAAGTTTAAAATGTCAGAAATCTATAGATAAACTACTAAACTAGATAAATATCTATTTTAGTGGAGATATGCAGAAATTTTACTGGCAAGTAACTTGGAGATATATTGAGTTACTGAATATGAAAAACTCAAGCAATTCTCATCCAGATGCTGCTTTGAAAAAAAAGAACTGCAATTGATGAGATCTATCTTACAGGAACTATCTTTGAAGATGGATGGCTTTAAAAATGACTTAGAAAACCTCAAATTAAATTCTCAAAAACAGACTGATGCTCTTAAAAAACTGTTACAAAAACACCATACAAAAATAACAAATATAGAGACTTCTCAAAATGACATTGAAGGGAGACTCAAAGAGGAAGAATTTCAAAAAGAATTTCTGCTTAAACAGAATACATGGCTGCTTAACAAAATAGATGACTTAGAAAACAGGGAAAGGAGAACAACATAAGGATATTTGGTCTGCCTGAAAACACTGAAGGAGAAGACATTATTTCATTCTTAACAACCTGGATTCCTGAATTTTTAGACTTGAAAGAGAGACTTTCATTTGAAATGAAAGGGCGCATAGAGGACTGAGGAAACCTGCTTCTAACTTAACAAATACTCCACCTAGATCCATAATTATAAAATTTCTTTCATTTCTGGACAAGGAACTAATATTAAAATCTGCTTGGAGAAAATCACCCTTAAAATACAATCAAAACCTGATAAGGTTTGACAATGATTATTCTTCCAGAATACTAGAACAAAGGGAAAAACATCTGGCCAATAATAAAACTGTTAAAACAAAACAACATCAAAGCACAGCTGGGCTTTCCAGCCAAGATAAAAATACTTTTTGCCAATGAGATGAGAACCTTTAATGACTTAGAAGAAGCTACTATATTTATCAAAAACAACAACATAGTGTATATCCCAGAAGAAATGGAATAGATGGCTCCTACTCTTAAAAGAATAAAAGAAACAAATTGCTGGACTGATGCTAGAAAGAAGAAACAAAAAACGGATGCCAAGATAGCTGTACCAAAAAATAACTCTTACAACTACATCTCTCAAAGTATCAGCTGATATGGTACATCACTTGCCATCTGTTTTTATTTAAAAACAAAAGGAGGGTTTCTTAAACAACTGAGAAACAGTAATGATTTATTCAGAATGTTCAGAGTCTAATAATTCTTCACAAACAAAGGTAGGTCAAGATGGGTTACTATTCACATTATATATAAGCCAAACAAAGCAACATATAATACAAACATAGAAGTTTCTTTTCCCCTACTTGAATTCATTTAATACTTATCTTGTTCATTTTTCATTGATTTTACTTATAATAATTTAAGTAATTAATTAACTAATTCAACAAGGTACCATTCATCAGAGTACAGAATCAAATGTAACAAATTAACATCATATATAACAGCAGTAACAGTAGAGTGTTTTAAAATAAATGCTGTTATGGAGACTAATGCCTTCTTCAGTTAAAGTATGATTTAGAAATGTCATGTATATCCTGGTTAAATAATAGTAGCAAGCTCTTAGTACAAATGAGACTTGGCAACAAGCCAAGTTGTCCTGGGACATCTTCAAGGGGTGTTAGGTGGATATTAATGAAAGTTCAATGGGTTGGGGAGGTGAAAGGGTTAAATGGTGGGAGGGATGACTGGAAGGAAATGAGATAAGGGTGGGAGGTGCTTAAGGGATTTAGATGAGTGTAACTGGGTAAGTAATCACATTTTGGTGTAAACTTGCTATACTGCAGGTTCATGTCCTGATGACCATGTGTTCTTTGGTCAGGTAGGCCTTGGTTTGGGTGTGGGAAGGAGGAGGCAAGTACCTAGGGTATAGGGTATGGTCATATGATGCTGGTTAGAGAATTTTTTTTTTTTTTTTTACTTCATTGACATGGTGGTTGGGGGGTAGTTGTGGTTGATGTGGAAGTTATCCTTTAGTTCGATTGGTGCCAATATTAACTCATGAAGTGGCATGCTGGTAAGCAGGCATGTTAGGTCCCAAATGGGTAAGCAGTTCCCTTCATACTATATATGTATATATAGATCTCCAGGCTAGGTTGTACTTTATTTAGCTGGTATATTGGTGAGTGATTTGCTTGCGTACCTGTGGTGTTTGTTGTGTTTTCTCTGAGCGTGGATGTGGTATCACTAGCTTTGGTGATTGGTTTTGATTCGATGTTCGTTCTTTCGTGGTTTGGCTAGTTGGAGTATCTTTGACTTGCAGGGATCAAGTTTCTGTTCTTATGCATACCTTGTCAACTTGTATTTTCAGTCAGTTCACCGATCATGGCCCCGGTTTGTTTTGGCATGCTTGCCTTAAGTTTTAAGTCCTGTGATGGCTTTGGCTTAGAACTGCCAATTCCTAAAAACCCTTGTGCTACAGTTCCTGTGCAAGTGCACTGGTCTGGGGACATTTCAGCTGCTGTGTGTGGCCGCCATCTTGACTTCACAGAATGTCAGTTTGGTCAGGTCTGCGACTCTGCCTCTTAGGAAGATTTGATAGCAGGTTGCTAAGTGAGAAGCTCTACAGTAGGCCAGTACTTTATTGCCAGTTTTCATAAGTTATATAAAAAGAAAATTCTCATAATAAACAAACTTGCTGGTTCAAGTAAATTCTACCTCCTTTTAATTCTTAAAGATTCTATCCTGCATACTGAAAGGGTGAGAGTCCAATTTACATTTTGGAAGCAGTATATTAAGTCATAACTTTTTAAACTATGGCAGGAATAATTACACAGTGCTGTGGGGGAGGGGGGGGGTAGCATGGATTGTTAGTAAGTGTTCCCCTTTCTGCTAATCTGTTGCACTTTGTTAAGAGGCGGTGGTGAAATGTTTGTACTGAAAGATGGGGAGAGGTAAGAGTGAGCCGTGACTGTAAATAAAATGCTCCTTTATGAGCTAGTCCGTTGTGCCTTATTCTGAGGTAATTTTGCAATTTCCGGTAATGCCTTTTCGCGGGTTATGAACAAGTTAGGCAACAGTTAGTACCATGCATGAGCAGTATGGAGCTAGCAAGGCTGTGCGCTTTCTCTGCTCAAAAACACACACACACAGAAACACGAGAGGCCTGATTTCCATTATTGTCAGGATGCATTTTATATTAAAAAAAAAAAAAAAAAAATGAAAGCTTGCATGGTGAGTTGCAAACTGGTATAATGGCACAACAAAAGCAGGATGTGAGCTTAGGTTTGTGTGATTCGGACAGTAGGCGAGGTGAGTTGCTGGGGAGCTGATTGTGAAGGAGGTGGTTTCTTTGGAGTCATTGCTGTGTCCATATGTATCCATATCTTCAGTGTTCACGCCTAACATTTTTAATGTCACCAGGGACTTGTTGCAAATATCATGTCATAGAGTTTTTGGATATCAATAGATTTGGTTCCTCTTTTGGGCTATTGAATAAAATGCTGAGCACTATACTATTGTATTGGATGTATGTTGCTCTTACAATTAGAGTGAGATTCTGTGGCTATGCATACTTTAGTGCTCCAGGAATAAAAATGCTAGCAAGTTTGCCATTTTTAGTCTTTAAACTTTAAAATGCTGCCATCACCTCTGTATTCCTTTGGTCTCAGACTGCGTCCTCATTGAAACTGTGCTGCTGCTGCTGTTGTGATTTGACTGGAGTGGGTTGTTTCTTTGGGTTCAGTCAGTGGTGCCACATTCTGGGGGTTTTCCTCGGGACCAATTGTGGCTATAGGAGGACTGCAATTGTTGGCTGTGGTGTGGCCTCTCAGTCTGGTGGCGGGCTTCTGTTGTCCAGATGTTCTCGGGTATATTTGTGTGGTTGGTCATAGCAGAGATCTATTTATGCCTGAGGAACATTGGACAGGAGCAATGATGACAGTAGAGTCATTAATCATAAACAAGATTTTGCCTTGTGGAGTGCAGGAGATAGTTGGCAGTGCAGCTTAATTGAACAGGAATGTAAAGTTGCTGGGGCAACATGGAAGTGGTGAGGGGGCAGAGGTATACAGTTGGAAGAGGAATGTCATGGTCCAGTGGCTGGGCAATCAGAGGTGTGAGGTACAGTGGTTGCCTATAGTCCAGTCATTCAGTAACTGAATAAATAGATAAAACTTTTTTGAGAATTCATTGCAGCAGTTTGCAGGCCTGTGTCTTTTATACTCATAGTGCAGAGTATGGCTCCTTTACTGAGTGACTTGAGTATTTAAATTCATGTCAGAAAATTGGAATTGTGTGCCTTCTTGGAACAAGGGGATGGTGAGGATGGTTGCTGCACCATTCCTTTACTTTCTGAACCTTTATGTTGGGTGTGGTGGAGCATGCTGGTAGTCCCAATCGGATGGGAGGCAAAGGTTGTTGGATCGATTGAGTCAGAGGATTGTTGGGTAACAGACTTTGTGGTAATGATGTACGGTCTGGGGGTCAGAGTACAGGTTATATAAGGCTGAGTCACATTGAGACACAACCTTGATCTGAAACCTCTTGCAAGTTAGTGTGATAGGGGTAATGTTTGTTAAAGATTTTCCTCTTTAGTGCAGATGCCACTGCAGGTTCTGGAAGCTGCTCTATGGGTATCAGTATGGGGTGGTTAAAATTTTCTTTACCTTTATTGTTTAGCCATTCATTGGCATGATGCAAAACAGGGATACTTACAAAGGAACAGTTTCTATGGTTTTGGAGGGAAACTAGGAAGCTCATAGAATGGTTAAGAAGTGGTATTAATTTATAGAATAGGCTTCTGGGTATGGTTGGTGATTCAGGTAGGCCCTGGGCAACTCCGAGTTTTAGAGTACAGCACATGTTGCTCTTAGTTAGGATGGACAGGGTGTCAGTTGCCTAGCAGAAATGTGGATGGTTCTATGTTCATTTTATTTATGGTTGTTATGGCACTTGTATTTGTATTAATTTGTATTGTATAAGCACGTTTACATATTTGTGTCATTGTCTTTACTTTTCTCCAACCTTAAGAGGGACGTGGGTGATTCCTGGATTATTTTCCTTCTATCAGCAGGATATGGAAAGGGTGGAGCATTTACTAAGGGCTCAAATTGCAAGGGTCATTTGAGTTTCAGAACTTCTCATCTTCAGAAAGTTAAGGCAATATCTGTTCTATCAATTTTCTAAGTTCATACATCACACTAAGCATTTGAAGTTTGGTAAGCATACATTGACAGGTGAGAATGTAATTCAGCACACAGTAATTGAAACTGCAGACTCATTTAAGGCCCAGGGTATATGGCTAGATTAGCTATGAGATTTTGTAATCATTTCAATCAAGTGGTTAATGATAATTATAGTACTATAGGTGGTAAAAAAGATATATAAAGTTAGGTAATCAAAATAATGACGTCATTAATTATTTACATTAGACCCAAACTTGAGTATAGAATAACGATATGGAAACCCTACAACAAACAAGCATGATTAAACAGGGATGACATAATAGGAATCTGTGGCAGGGTAGTGGCTGCACAGTGAATTGATATGGTGGGCCTTTGGCAGTGTTGGCTGGTTAGAGGATTTACACTTGTTTTTTTTTTGTCTTTGCAGAGCAGTTTGCTGGACTGGTGAGTATCGAGGTTGCAGATAGACAAATACATAGAGGACATCAATTGGTGGCTGGAAGGAGGTGAGCTTGAAATTTGGATGCTTCTGTGATAGATGTTCCTACCATTGGCAGCTCAATATTGGGATATCATTCAGGCAAGTTAACTTTATCTGAGCTAGGAATGGGGATTTATAGGTCTTGTGAGGATGAGTGGTGGTTCGGGTTGGCTGTGCCTCTACTGTTTGCAGGCTTTTCATGTGGTAACTTGTAACTTTGGGATCATAGGATGTTTAAGAATGCAATTTTATTATGGACTGGGCCTGTTATGGAATAGTGACTCTTTATTTTCCATAGGCATCCATGAAATTGCTAACATAGGTGTAGCGGACATTTCTGAGGTGGTGCTTGAGGGAGCACAAACTTATTACAGGAGAATGGTGAGCATTAAGGTCTTGCTTTAGGTTTTCTTTCCAAAGTGGTGCATGATAACGTGTAGGTAATCCACTTTAATATTTGCTCATTAGTCACACGGGTGTTAAGGGGATGTGAAGTTAATTATGGCTAGGGGTTCATTATTTTGAAGGGTTGGGATAGGTTTGTTGTGGGAGATTGATGGTCACTGGTTCATGGTGGAACATGCAGGGCAAGCGTTGAGTGATTGGGTCAAGTTGTGAGCTACGTGAGTGTCCTTGCATGGAAGTGTGGTCTGATTTACTGTACTTAAAGGAGAGAAAGATATGGTTTAATTTCTACATGCGGGATGGGGTTGGCATGTCACTAATCTTGTTTTGACCATGTGGCATAGGGCATTTTCATTCTGGTATAATCTGGTTTTGACTGTGGCATAGGGAATTTTCAGTTTGGTGTATTGTTGGTGGCATTCAAGTGTACTGATAGAGCAAAGATGGGTCAGACTGCTAAAGCCATCATGGGGTTTAGGTGCCTTACTGTTGATATGTGTAGATGGTGTTGGCAAGGCGGTTGTTAAATGGTATTTTCAGGTTCTGCATGTCACTGGGCAAGTAAAAGGAATTGGTTGGGAAGGGTGATATGCGATTGCTTTTATTTTGGTGGTTGGGGTTGAGTATTCTTGCTCCATTGGCAGGTGATGTTTTGGTAAGCATTAGGTAATTGCCAGGGGCTGGTAATATCCTGGTAATTATGGTACACTGAATGATGTTTGGTCTTATTCCATAAATGGTGGCTAGCTGATGGAAGTTGATGGTGAGGGGGAACAGCCTGGTCAGGCTGGTGGCGGAGAAGAGGAACAGGCTTGCCCTCTTCTCTTCCCCATCTGGTGTCTGGTGGTGCATTTCAAAAAGTTCTTGTTGAATAGATAAGCAAGTGGAAGTAAGGATGCTGCTTATTTGGTTGGAAGGTAATTCAGTGAATGGTTTATGAAGCTTCATAAGTAAATTAAGTGAGCAAAGGCATGGGTGTTGATTACTCGGTTGGATGAGCAGGTATGCTGTCCTGATTAACATTATAAGGATGTTTATAAGTAAAGTAACTGAGTAAAGGTATGGACGCTGCTTAGTGAACAGGATGAGCAGATATGCTGTCCTGATTAACATTGCAAAGATATTTATGCTGTGTTTAGAATCAACTACACCATGTTCAGTTGTATTTAACAAATTTTGGTAATCAAAGTTATGTTATGGAAGTTTTAATAAAGGTTGTTAAATGTCATTCGGTGTGTTTGCTTATTGAAGGGGCCTGGGACAAGTGAGGCTTGGCAACAAGCCAAGTTGTCCTGGAACATCTTCATGTGGTGTTAGGTGGATATTAATGGGAGTTCAATGGGTTGGGGATGTGGAAGGGTTAAACGGTGGGAGGGATGATTGGAAGGACATGAGATAAGGGTGGGAGGTGCTTAAGGGATTTAGGTGAGTGCAGCTGAGTAAGTAATCACATTTTGGCATGAACTTGCTACCCTCCCACCCCCCCCTTTTTTGTTGGCGGATTGGTGGGATTGTGGTTATTTTATTCCAGTAGGGTGAGAAGAGAGGCAGGCTTTCCCTCTTCTGTTCCCCCTCTGGTGTCTGGTGTTTTTATTGACTAGATAAGCAAGTGGAGGTAAGCACACTGCTTATTTGGTTGGAAGGTAATTCAGTGAATGGTTTATGAAGCTTCATAAGTAAAGTAAGTGAGCAAAGGTATGGATGCTGCTTACTGGACAGGATGAACAGGTATGCTGGGCAGGATGAGCAGGTACGCTGCCCTGATTAACATTGCAAAGATGTTTATGCTGTGTTTAGAATCAACTACACCATGTTCGATTGTATTTAACAAATTTTGGTAATCAAAGTTATGTTATGGAAGTTTTAATAAAGGTCTTCAAATGTCATTCTGTGTGTTGTGTTTATTAAAAAGGACCGGGACAAATGCCATTATTATTCTGTCTAAATGTAGTTAATATCAATTTTGGCAGGTATCATGGCTCTGAGTGCTTTTTGATCAATCCTGATATGGTGTGCGTGGATGCAGCTATGTCTAGCAGCTAGTACAAATGTCATTATTATTCTGTCTAAACATAGTTAATATCAATTATGGCAGGTATCATAGCTTCAAGTGCTGTTTGATTAAGCCTGACATGGTGTGTGTGTGTGTGTGTGTGTGTGTGTGTGTGTGTGTGTGTGTGTGTGTGTGTGTGTGTGTGTGTGTATGTAGCTGTGTCTGGCAACTGGTGTATGTTGCCATTTTCATCTTTGGGAAGCTGTGGGTTGCAGCTTGAGATTGAGGTTTACTGATGCTTGTGTATTAGGAAGAGACATTTGGTGTTTTGCCATAGATCCAGGGCAAAGGGGTGGATAAAACTGTGATATGGGATATTTTGGTAGAGAATAGTTTGTTTATACATCTGCTGAGTGAGAGATGGGAAAGCTAGAAAAATGTGTTATCTCTTGTGGTGGCTTGTTGGGAGGATTTTTTTTTTATCTGTTTGCTCTCCGTTCTTTTCCTGGCTGCTGCCTCACTGAAAGGGAGAGAATTTAGGCTTGAAGTTGCAGTGAAGTAAAGCTTTGCTTCAGGTACATTGTAAGCTACTGGTATGCAGTACATAGACACACTAACAGAAACAGATACTCCCAGGTTGCTATGGTAACAGAGACAGAGTGACTATAATGCTTAATGGCTCTGAGGAGCCTCCGAGATGATTCTCGTCAATGAAGTTTTTGGTTTTAAAAAATATATATATAATAAAAGGGCTGTTTTAAACCACATGTACACATATTGATGGTCTCCCAACACTTCATTTAGCTCATTAAGTTGATTCTTGATAAAAAAAAATAATAACCACAATTTTATATTTAAAATGTATTTTGGTCCAAACACATTAAGGACTTACATAAGAGTGGAAGTCTGAGTTATTGTGAAAGACTAAGAGCACTTGGTCTTATGCAGTACCCTTTGCAGTGGCTTGGGAGGTGAGCTTGCTCAGATGTGTTGGCATATGGGGATAGCTGATTCTAGGCGTGTTTGAGGTTGCCAGGAAGTGCTAGAGAATCATCATATTTCCTTTGTGGAAATATTTGTGGGAATGGAAGGTGTGTTGAGTGGTTCACTGGCAGAGTGGCCACTGCATGGAACAGGCTGGGAAAATGGAACAGGACAAATATTGCTTTGTATATTTTAAGAACAGCCTGGAAACACACCACATGAACTAGCGAATGGTATTCTGGTAAAACAGGATGGGCGTTGTTGCCCCTGCTTGAAGTACTGATATGTGTGTATGTAATGGTGGAAATATACTTATAACAAATAAGAAACTAGAAGGGTCTCATAATTTAAAGTCTATGGACTGTATAAACATGCTTGGAAGGAGCTAATAAAAAGAATAAGCATTACAGCTTGTGCTCTCTCAAATAAATAAGCAACAGCCAAAAAAAAAAAAAAAAGCACACACAATATTTATGTAATGTATGATTTTAGTAAATCTAGACATAAAATAAATAATTGTCATATAAGATGAAGCAGTCTGCTGAATTTAGATATTAAAGACAGGATTTAATAACATGGGCTTGTGTATAATAACACTACTGTCTTAACTTGTCATAAATGACATGCACTACACTGAACATCAAGGGGAAGCATGATGATTTTCTTATATAAGTAAATATGCATAACAAGTCATGTAATTGCATTAACTTGAATTGTAGTTTTTGTAACCCATCTTGACCATATATAATACTTAAGCGGTTACCACAGTAACTAATGTTTTATACATGACATCAAACTGACAAAGTTGTTCAAGAGAAACAATAGAAGCTTGAACTTGAAATGTCACAGAATGTAACAATCATATTCTGAACAAATAGTATTAAATTGATAATAGACACTCAGTTTAATAACATGGGCTTGTGTATAATAACACTACTGTTTTAACTTTGTCATGAATGAGCTACACTATATTGAACATCAAGGGGAAGCATGATGATTTTCTCATATAATAAATGTGCATAACAAGGCATACAATTGCTTTAACTTGAATTGTGGTTTTGTAACCCATCTTGACCATACATAATACTTAAGTTGTTACCAAGGTAACTAATGTTTTATACATGACATCAAACTGGCAAAGTTGTTCAATAGAAGCAGTAGAAGCCTGAACTAGGCAATTCACAGAAGGTAACAATCACATTATGAACAAATAGTATTAAATTGACAATAATCACTCAATTTAACCTTTGCTGATTATACAAAATAGAATGTTGCCATTTAAATCAAAAATATTTCAGTATATGCCATAAAATGACATTTTTTAAATATGGAAAGGGAACTTGTAATCATTAATCACAATAAGTGAATTTGTTGCTTTTAACCTGTAATTTCACTCCTTTTACAATATGAAATGACAGATATGAAAATCCTTATATGTAGGAAATGGGGGGAAGAGGGATGAACTGATAATTAAACTGGACTAACTTTCATCAATGTTCACATAAAACAAACTTGATGCTTTAAGTAAGTTAGCAACTAACAAAGTGATTACTTAAATGCTGGCAAACAATGAAAGATAACTTCTGCTATATCCAGTAAAATACACTGTATTATAAACATTAGGTATAAATATTACTACCATCTCTTTATGTTAGGTAATATGTTTTGAAATAATTCATCAATAAGGGTGAATATGTTAAATAACTGTGTGCTATATAATCTTTTACTGAGGTTTTATATATGATACATCCTACTTTACTATGATTGAATTGCTTGTCATCTAACTTTCATGTAAATATTAATTATTTATACAAGAAGTAAACATTTATATTGTATTAGAATGCTGTCTAATCTACAGTAGTACTATATCTGTTCAAAATAATATAAATATTGCTTATTCATATTACAAATATTCTCCATATGATTCAATTTATGGAGCTCAAATGTTCTGGATTGTCAAGGTATGAGTGATAATCTAATGGGCTTAGTTTTATCCATCAGATTAAGAATGATTTTCATTCAATGGCTAGTGCAGATCTTAGTTTTGTTAACATTTATTAATTTAAATTTGTTATTTCACAAAAACATTTTTAGTATGCCTGACCAAACATTACTTTATTGGTAAACACTCAAAGTATAAAACTGATAATTTCCTTTAAAAGCTCAAACATATACTTTATAGTTATCAGAGGGAAATGTTTAAATATAGTTACAATAAACCAAAAAATACATAGTCTAAATAACCTAAGATGGATTTAACTTTATTATCTTTAAATACCAATGGTTTAAACAATCCTAGCAAGAGATCAAATCTACTGAAATATTTAAAAGCACAGATTGCCTTCCTTCAAGAAACTCATTTCAAAACAAATGACAATTACAAATGGAATCCTAAGCAATATATGATATTGGTACAATCCACTTATAAGACAAAGCAAAAGGGTAACAATTTTATGGAAAACAAATGTGATTAACCCAGAAATCATTTATAAATATGAAGATAAAGAAGGCCTTATGGCATTAGTAATAGTTAAATATAATAGCAGAATATGGACCCTAGCCAATCTGTACTGGTTCCCAGGCACTGGAACAGAAACTGTTAAAAAACACTTAGATTTAATTTCCAATAATTACAAAGGCAACTTAATATTAGGAGGAGATGTTAACTGTATATTTGATATTTCTGAAACTACAAAATAAAATATGGCTGTGTACATCTGTTGTATCAAAAGCTTTAAACAAGTGGGTAGAATCATTTCATCTTGTAGATACTTTCATATTTAAAGAAGATAAATATTTGTTGTTTTTCCATCAAGATCACAGATTTGGTACCCAAACTAGAATAGATATAATATTTGCTGCCCATGACTTACACTCTAAAATTATTAATTTCTCAATCACTCCCTGCCCCTTTTCAAACCACAATTTATTGATACTAAAACTTTAAAATGATAAAATGGAGACAAACCATTAATCTTTAACTCCAGAATTCCAGCATATATAACTAAAATTAAAGAGTTCAAACCCTGGTTATTATCCGAATTGCAGTTCTTCTTAGATATTAATTACACCACAGAGATAAATAAAATAATGATATGGGACTCATTAAAAGCTAACATATATAGTAAAACCCTAACTTGGAATAAAAAAAATGAGGGAATGGGATTCTGAATTATTAGATCTACAATCTAAACATTTGTCAGTAAAAGCTGAAAAAATCAAAATCATTTGAAGTTGAAAAAGAAAGTAGAAGTATTAAACAATAAATACAACCAAATTCTAACAGAAAACTAGTTTAGCTTTAGAAAAACTAAAAATGAATACCTTGGCCACTTCTCCCAAATATTTACATAATTTATCCACAAGAATCAAAATACAATCAAAAGCTAATAATATTAAAAGTGTCTTCCATGAAAATAAAGGGGAAAATGTCTCGGATATGGGTGACATTCTTGATGCCTATAGAAATTACAATATGGAACATTTCCAAAAGGAAAATATACATATTATGCAGTTAAATCTAGATGAAAAATGTTCTAATATAAAAAAATAAAACAGAAAAATTAAAACTAGATCTGCAAGCACCCATATCATACAAAGAAATTACAGATACAATAAAAAACGGAAAAAAAATAATAAAGCTCCAGGTATAGATGGCATAATTATGGAAATCCAATTTATTGAGTGCTTTCATCAGAATCAATCAGCTGACTTCCTCAGAATAAAATCCACATTTGAACTAAGACCATTTTATATAAAAAAACAAGTCACATGACTTCAAAGTTAACTTAAGAGGATATATGACCATCTATATAGTATTTGGACTAAGGATGGCAATAATGCCTTATTTAGACACATTGATCAATGCGGGTATGCTCATAACTTTAAATTTACTATTACTGATGAAGTTTTGAATGGCCCCCGGGTGGTAATACTAAGGCATCTTTAGGTAAAAGGGAAACATATTGCCAGATACCAACTAATGCAGTTATTGAGCCTGGACTTAATGATTTTATATCCATTAAGCCTTTACTGCAGCTTGGTTGAGTTTGTAGATTACATTTTACCTCCCTGTACATTTTCATACTATTACATATCACTGGTTAAGATGAATTAATATAGTTATATAATTATAAATCTATTTATTTAAATATTTAATTTATTCATAACATTGTTTAAATAGTTGTGATGCATTTATTAACTGTAACGTTTACAGTATTATATGTTACATTCGGCTTCTCACCAGTTTTTAGAAGATTTATTGGTTGATTTTTTTGAATGTATTTTTTAGAATGTATTTTTTAGAATGCATTTTTAGTATGATTTTATAGGATGTATAATAATCAGCTTATGAAATTATATAGCATAATATACGAATAATTTATAGTTACACAGAATGATGACCGTGCATATTGCATATTGTATATGATTTGTATAAGCAATATTGATGCTATATATTTTTTAGCAAATGTCACTTTAAATCTGGAATGAAGGTTATTTTGGCACCAAAATGTTTTTAAATATCAGGCAGTTGTATGCTAAAGTGTTCTGATGACGTCCACTATTTTGTGGATGAAAGTGCTAAACGAGGATGTGTAGCACCATTTTATTTAATAAATCAAGATTTTTTACTACTTTGGTCCAAGCATTGTCTTTACTATAGGATCTGGTACATCTTGCCTTCCTGCTCCAGCAGTTTTGTGTGTTTACTTAAGTTGTTGACTCTTAACATTATCTTTGACGTCCAAGAAATGAATTCCAAAAAGGAGGAGCTCTGTGAGTAAAACATGTGATATACCAGAAGTGGCAGGTGTTTTGGAGGAGGTACAGCCACCCTCCATAACTTTCTGTGTTCTACTTGTAACAAAATTTGGTATTCATTGAGTTACAGAGGGAATGCCATTTAGCTGAAAGAGCTTATTTACAATACTCATGTGAGATGGTGTCTAACACCTTTGCAAAGCTGAGATAAATGTGGTGTGCATTTGTTTACCTTTATCTATTGCTTCAGTGACTTTTTCAAAAAGTCAACTAAATTAAGTAGGCAGGGAGTGCTCTTGATGATTCTGAAATGACCTAGGTCCAGAGTCAGTAGGTTACAATTCTAATATATTAATTCCCTAATGATCATTTCCATAGCCTTACAGATGAGACTGGTCAGGCTAATGGGTCTATATTTACCCAGGTCTATTTTCACCCCACCTTTGTGCAAGGGAATGATTGTTGCTGTCCTCCATTCATCTAGCACAAAGCATATTTTATGGCTGATATGTATAGCTTCTGTGGGGATCCCAAAAAGCCATGTTTCAGGCTGGTCAGTATACAGCCTGGTATATTTTCTACCCCATAGATGTACTGTTCATAGCCTTAGCTAGTGCCTTGAAAACTTCTTTATAGGAGATCTGGAGGAATGTATAGGTGTGTATAAGTGTGTGTGTGTGTGTGTGTGTGTGTGTGTGTGTGTGTGTGTGTGTGTGTGTGTGTGTGTGTGTGTGTGTGTGTGTGTGTGTGTATGTGATTTGAGAATTTTGGAGGGGAGAGTGGGTGAAGTTTAAGCTAAATTTGTTTGATAGTGGCTTGACTATGTCCTTTAGATTCAAGCACATGATGTGATTTACTTTTAAACCTGCACAGTTCTGGGCACTGTTTCTGAGAATTAAAATGGTTTGTGGTTCTCCTTCACCTAGCTGGTTATGTTTACCTCATATCCGACTTCTTTTGATTTGATCAGGGTTTGGAGTTCCTTGTTTAGTATGAGCATTTTAGTCACCTTGATATTTAGATTTATTCTTGCAGCTGATTAGTTTTTTCTTTCATTATATGACCTGTTTATATTTGTTTCAGATTCAGGATTTTTTTTTTATTGAGTTTGGCATTGTATTTATTTCTGATTGGAAGAGAGACATCTATTCAGCTATTTATATGTGCATAGAACTTGCCAGTGAAGGTTTCTGTTTAAGCAATGAGGTCATCAAGATGGAAGGGGCTTTTAAATATAACCAGGTCATCATGCAGATTTAGAGATTTGCCTTTGTATTATCTCTGAATACTCTGGTATTGGCAGATGCTTCAGAATTCAATCTTGTGGTGAATGTGACTGACTTGAGATCTTATTTGTTAAGGGAGGAAATTACAGCTGGTAGGGAGAAAATATGGCCCATATTGGTAAGCACCAAGTTCATGATTAAATTGCCCATGGTTGGTGTGCCTTGACCACTTCAAGGAACATGTCAAGGATTGGTTATAAGGTATCAGAATACGAACAGCCATAACATCCCTACATTTAATCAGCTCTGTTATGGGAGATGAGGAAAGAAGTAGGCCATGGATGAAGTAGAAAAAAATAATGGTCTGATTCCACTACTATGTTACTGTTTTAAAGACCAGGATGAATAATTAAATATAAAGAGTCTCAAAATCTATGAACTGCAGTGGAAACTGCCTGAGTAAAGCCAAAGCTCTTCTCTAAGCCTGGTAGTTCCATTCCAAGTTCACAAGTCTCGCCACTGATGTAATTACTAAAATCTTATAAGACTAGCCAATAAAGGCATATGTCAATGAGGACAACTTGTTGGGTAATACCAAAGAGGACTGTACAAGTCACTCCTACCCAATGGGCATATTTAAAGAAGCTTTAACCTTTGTCCTCTCCAAGACTGAATAATGCCAGATATCCACTCACAACTTACATTCCCTTATCTAGGGCTATGAGTTGCATGTTAACTTATAATTGCCAGACAATATATATGATGAATATATGGTAGAAGAGTCTCACAATTGCAACTTGTCACAAACATCACAGCCAGACATAAGCAATCAGATCAACCAAAAAAAAACAGGAAGAAAAGAGAATGTTATAAATTCTACATATTAAAGCTCAGTAATATTATGTATGGTACAGTTTCATGTAAACATTATCAATATGAACAACAAAACAGAAGTTATAATTACAAATGCATTCCCTTCATTAATAATCTGAGTTTTAGTAAAATCAGATAATAAAGAATACCTTTAAAATATTATAATGTACTTTGAAACTAGCATTGCTATAAATGACAGAAGAACTACTTAAAGGTATCACAGGCTAGCAAAGCTGTTATACTCTTAGATAAGTCTCCAGACCAGAGAGAGACCTGACTAGAAATGACAGCCACAAACATTCGGGAACAGTTCAAAAATAGATGATATACAAAGTAATGCTAAACGATACTTCCCTGGAATTTGCAGCTTATACAATAAAACAAGATGCATATGTACCAAGAAAAAAAAACTTTAGTAATGTGGACAGCATAACTTTGAAACCAATGCAACATAAAGTATATCCTAAAATAAATTATGCCACTAATCAAATAGTCTTATAAATAAGCTTTATAAAGTACAACCGAATTAAAATATTACAGTCTAAAAACAGCTGGAGTCCATTCAATATCAAAATTTGTGTTAGGTACACAAATGGTAGGTAAGCTTCCAAAGGCAAAGAACAAAAAAAATCCATCTGAAAAGATATGTAACTCAGAAGTATGAGGTTTTAAGGCCATGACATATCAGAGTTCTAAGATGGCCATTATCCTAAATATTTGGCAGGTATATCTCCCAGTAAACAAACTTCTTCACAATTCTGATCCAAACCACATCAGGAAAAAAAGCAATTGGTGAGAAATCACAAGTAAGACAATCAAAATGGATTTACACTAACATCAACCCCAAACAAATTTCAAACAAAATCATTCTAACCACATTACAGTTTTCCTGGAACATGAGAAATAACGCATCACTGGGCTTGAAGGAGCAGCTCCCACATTCAAGCCAAAAGTATGTAGAATTAGTTAGCTATCAGAATCTGTCAGTGTCTAAAAGCTGGGAACAGTCAAAGATTCTCATTAAAATCTTCAATACTTAACATCATTTAGCAGCTGTTCTATTTACTAATCCTTCTCAGAACGCATTTGGGCTAGTAACAACAAGCACTAGATAGAACATTGCCAGGAATCAGATATAAATAGCATTTTGTGTAGGACAAAAATGCCCAATGAGTGATGGCATGAAGTTTGTGATAAACACATGGTAAAACATATGGTAAATAGGGTAAAGATACTGAATATTAGTTCAGATATATACGAATTGTAATTAGTATGTTTAAATAAAGTCTGAAGATATCTAGTTTTTACCATTGCATGCTGTAAGAGATGAAAGTGTTAATTTTTTTAATTTATGAATAAATATTTGAACTAATCATCATCTTCAGCCTTTTAATTTTTTTGCGTGTTGTGTTTAAAGTGGTATGAGGATACGGTTTTCCTTTCTAGTAGTTGAAAACACCTATTGAGCGATTAAAAGGAATATTAATGAGTAATTATTATTATTATTATTATTATGAAGACTTGCTTTCCTTAAAGTCTGTATTTGTGTATTTTTATTATGGCATGTGTGTTTTATAACTGTTGAAAAACTATAACTAGTATAGGTAGAAAATGTTTTGTTGCTGAGGTTAACAATTAAGAATATTTGACACAAAAAGTTTTCTTTAGTTAAAATATATCTATGTTTTAATGGATTATATAATATTAGAATAATGCTTTTTATTAGATTAGTGGGTAATTTGTTTAAGCTTTGCATTCAGACTATTAAACTACAGTTTGTATTAGTTTTATATGAAAAGTATTATTAGATTTCTTTTTAGTGAGTGGTGTGTTTTTGTTTTATATTCATATAATGGCTGTACTCTTAAGAAAATTCAGTTGCATAATTGTTTTTATTAGTATAATATGTAATATTAATCACTGTGTGTTAATTAAATGGAGAAATGTAATAGAATAACTGATAACGCAGGTGTCCAAGAGCTTGTAAATATTTATGTATATATTTATATAAGCTAGAAAATTCAGTTTATTATTTGAACAGATATATTTATAGGACTTATGAAGCAAATGTCTAAAAAACAGAAGTGTATCAGTTTTGCTAACATTAATCATCTAAACAGTGTTTGTGAAGAAGGGGAAGGGATTAAATAAATACTTTAAAAATAATAATTCAGCTATAACATTTTATCACAAGTAAATTCACTTGCTAAATAAATTCATATATTTGGATGTGAATATACAAATCTGATGAATTAATTTTCAAAAGAAAATGAAGAAGTACCATCAGTTTATGGAAATAGAAGGTTGTTGTCAAAAGTATACTTGGATAGAGTGACAAAAAATGGATGTTTATTGTAGTGATAGCTGAATTTCAAACTAGATTTATTACAATGTAGAAAAGTTTGCAAGAGAATATATAGATATATTAATAAAAAAATAAAATTAAGATTATGGGAAGTGATTTTTATTGCCTACTAAGTGAGAGTGCAAGTAAGGAACAACTATTTTCAGCCTCTACTAAACTGCTAAAATTTGGACTAATATGTTAAAATTGAAGGATATTAATATGGCTGGTTATATTTTAGCCAATATATTCTAATATATATATTTTTTGGAATTTGAAAACATATTAAAATATTTTTATTTTAAATGATTTGATATGAAGAACTTGACTCCACTATATTTCATCTCAAGTCATTTATCTGACCATAATGATGACTTTTTTTTTTACCAGTACAATTTAAGAAATATCAGTAATTAAAATCCCCTTTTAAATGTTGAAAATTAAAGAATTTAAAGATTAATGAAACAAACGTTTTATCTCTCAATTTTTGATGTAGTTCTTTGTGACTTATTCTAGTTTGTATGTACGTAAATATTTATCTGTTTTCAAAAGCAGTGATGGAGCTTTATAACAGTTACCTTCCTTCCTTCTCCTTATCAAGTTCTTCAATTAGTTACAAACAGCTTGGGAATAGCATTTGCAGTCTCTACAGGCAGCTTGAAATCGCTCCAGCATATTTTTCTTTTATAGGCTTTCTGTGTTTCTACTTCATTTCTTATGAATTGCTTGTTATTGACTGCTCACATTGTTTATAACTGCCTATAACTTTTGCTTGGTCATGCAGTGTTGTTTTTGGTGCTCCAGCAAAGTCTCTCTATGTTAAATTATCTCTGATTATACATTTGCTGTGTTGTACTAATGTAATTATAAGCAACCACCTGTTTCATGTTTTAACTGCCTGCTATTGTGTGATTTCATATGTTGTTCTATGTAATTTTGCCATTATCAGTTTTGTGAATTACCATTCTGTGATGTGTTTTGTTCCTTATAGTCTGGCTCATGGGTAGAAATGGTCCTTGGACCAATTGTTTTATTTAGCTTGTTTTGCCCTTTTAGCTACTGTATTGGACTGTGGTACTGGAGAATGGTAGTGAGAGCTTGAAATAATATGTAAGCGGCCAGAGCCTTCCATTATGATGTTTTCCAGGGGACCCTGAATTAAAAAACACTGGACAAAATGAGCTTAAATTTATTATACTGACATCTGCTCAACACAGGGGAAAGGAGAACATCACTGAAACAATACATAGTGGTTTCAGACAACAAGGTGTTTCACTTTAGCAGAAGAAAGTGATTTTTGAAATTTCATGGATGAATGATGCAGGGGGCAGGTACAGTGTTATACATTTTTTCATTTTGGTCCTCTTCAAAAGGAACCTTGATGATTGGATGGGAGAAAGGAAATTCACCCCGGTTATCACGTCAGTCGCCCTGCTAGACAGGGGTCCAGAGAAGTAAATAGTGTGGGAAGAAATAGCCAGGGAATTGTTATGGCTAGGCTTGTATAGGCCCTAGGGCTGATAGCCTAGTACCAACCTATGAACCTATAAAACAGTAGCCAATTGAATTGAAAATATATTATATTGGCTATTGTGACAACATTCCATCTTCTGTTAAGGGTTTGCAATTTACCTAATGCCATGTTGCTACTTTTTCAGTGATTTACTTCAAACCTAATATCCAACCTCCCCCTCTCAAGATTTTACTTGGTAGTATATCAGTAAAACATGTTTTGTTTATCCAAAATATATATAGAAGAAATGGACACTCCAGTGCCACTTCCATAACTGATGCTTCAATTTTTTTTTTTTTGTACTGGAGAAATGAACATGCAATACAGATCAGAAATAACAAAGCTGACTGATATGTATCACTGCTACTATTTTATTTTCTAAATAATGTCCAACATTTTCCTTCCCTTTGCACATTCACAGAGGAAAAGCATTCCAAAATCATAATCAGTACATCTCCCATTCCACCAATAAATACCTCAAAATAAAAGAAAGTACTCATACAGACTTTGTGCTCTCATCTTCCCCATGCAACACCAAGCCGGCTAAGCAGGTTTTCACATGCTAAGCTAGGAATGTGACAAGATATGGAGAAAACTGCCATTTATCTTTGCTCCTACAGCAGATTTGTAGATTTAAATGTGGTATTATTTTATTACAGGTACACATTCCTTGTAGAAGGCAGTCAGACTATGGATGTCATAGAAACTAAAACATGGTGATTGAATGGAGAAATATTCCTGAACAAATGCATGTTTTCAAGAATTAATGTACCTTGAAGTTCTGAAATATAATTCATTGTGATAATATTCTACAATAGCAACTACCAAGAATGTTCTCAGTACAAGGCAGCTAAGCAGAAAACTAGAAACTCTGTATGCAGAATTTTGATTTATTCCTCACTGTGAGTGTAATAGTTGAGATGCCTAAAAGGAACAGTGTTGCACATTCCTACATGCAACTGTAAGAAAATGAAGGTACTTGTAATTGTAATTATTAGTATTACTACTACTACACACTACTTGCACAGCATGGTATAGAATCTACAGACACTTACATTATGGAGCTCAGGAATCCAAATAAAGATTATATACGGAGAATCACATGATTCATTAGAAAGGGGAAGAATAGTTTGTGTATAAGAAAATATCAAACAGGGCACAGTCTGTTGAGGGAAAAATACATGAACCTATCAACAGTAGTGGATGTTTGTAGACCAAGTGAGTGGGAGGAGTTGTGGTAAAGCTAATCATTTTTTGAGTTATGCATATCCAGAAAGAAAGAAAGAAAGAAATGAAACATGTTTTGTAAGTGACTGATAAAAACAAAGTTAATAGCTTTTCTAATCAATGTGTGTGAAATAAACTAACTGAAAAAAAAGTAATCTCCGTGGTATCCCCAAAGTCTCAAAACAGCCCACTAAAACAAGTGTAGTGGGTCCAAAAACAAAACCGTGTAAGAAACTTCTCTGTGTGGAAGACTTTCAGTCCGTATATCTCTAGTTAATCACTGTATATTAATCAGATCAGACAAAAGTAGTAGAAGTACCAAACTTAAACTTGTCTTAAGTAAAAAAAAAATATATATATAATTGTACAGAATTATTAAGTATTCGAAAGTAATCCAAGCAAGGCAGGCAGTCTGTTTCCAGTCGAAAATCCTTTATTAAGTACACAGACAATCGATCCAAGTAAAACAAAAATAGAATAATAGTTTCCTCACTAGCTTTCTGAATATATATATATATATATATATATATATATATATATATATATATATACTTTTTATCAGGCAAGGGAGTGGTTTATTGTGCTGTAAAACAAAGTGTTAATGGTACACATGTTAAATTCACATCCCTTCCCCCATCAGTGTGACATTCAAGCTGGTCCTGCCCTATTTAGTAGATATCATAATAATATAAACCTTATAGGTTCATAGGTTCATACTAGGCTATCTGCCCTAGAGCATTTATAAGCCTAGCCAGAATGTGTTTGGCTTTCGCCACCCATTTTAAATTAATTTTGCTATGCCCTTTTTCGAGGTTAGTATACTGTGCCTCTGTCTAACAGTGACACAGAAGTGATACCCGGGTTAAACCTACGATCTCCCATCCACTCATCAAGATTCCTCTTGAAGAGAGTCAATGAGGGACTCTGCCTAACCCGGACTGGGATTTTATTCCAGAGTGAAGGGAGCCCCTGGGTTATGAATCTGTCCCTACAGCATGTCCTATTTATTTCAGTGCTGAGGTTCAAGTCTCTCGAGCGTGTAGCTCGATGGGATTTGGATTTTCTGAGGTGCAGCATGTCCATTAATTCCAGGTTGGACATGGCTTTATACGTCAGGCACAGATCGCCCCTGAACAGGCAGTATACCACTGAGTAGAGCTGGAGTGTCTTTAACCGGGCAGCATATGGCATCTTTTTGAGCCCTTTGATCCTCTTCGTGAGGTACTTTTGGGGTCTTTCCAGTTGCTGCAGGTGTCTGGTAAGGTACATCCCAAAAGGGGCATTGTACTCAATTATGGGCCTGATGATTGATGAGTAAAGAGGCACGATGACCTCCCCTGATCTAGATGTCAATCCCTTCATGATTAGGTGGGCTATATAAAATGTTTTTCTAGCCACTTTGGCCACGTGGTTGTCAAATGAGAGACTGCTATCAACTTGGGTCCCCAGGTCCCTAATTACTTCTTCTGTACTTAATGGATTACCACCTATGTGGTAATTTGTGGGCACTTTGTTTTGCCAAAGGGATGACTATACACTTTTGGCATTTAGCTTGAGGCCATGGCTCTGGCACCAGTTGTCTGTTTCTATGAGGCCCTTTTGGAGGATGCTTGTGTCAGCTGGAGAGTTGATTATGGCACCCAGTTTGCAGTCATCTGCGAACTTGGTCAGCCACAGTCCTTCCGTGTTGGCCTGTACCTCTGAAAAATATATACCAAACAAGAGGTCCCAGGACTAAGCCTTGTGGGACGCCACTTGTAACTGGTTTGGAGTCTGACATGGCTCCAGCAATTCTAACCATGTGGGTTCTGTCCTTGAGCCAGTTTGCTACAAATCTAGTGACATAGGGGTTTATATTTAAGTTGGTGAGCTTATCTATAATGCCCAAGTGGGGTATCGTATCGAAAGCTTTTGCGAAGTCCAGGTAGGCTGTGTGGACCACCTTTCCCTCATCAATGGCCTTGGTGACTGTTTCAAAGAAATCAACCAGGTTTAAGAGGCAGGATCTGCCCTTAACAAAGCCAAACTGGGTAGGATCCAGTGTCTGTAGGTCCCCAATATCTTTATTTATGAGGTCCATGATGATTCTTTCCAAAGCTTTGCAGACCAAGCTAGTCAGGCTTATGGGGCGATAGTTTCCAGGATCCGTTGAGGCACCACCTTTGTGGAGAGGGACCACTGTTGCTGTATGTACTTTAAATAACATTTATAATGATGCTGTACCTAGTATTTAACCAGATTATTAAGTAGATTATTACGTCTGTGATTTTATCCAAGAAAATATACTACATGGCTGGAAATATATCAACCTTAGTCCATTTGGCAATCAAAAAATATATATAAATATATTACTTTTAAATACTTAGTAATTCTGTACAATTATATATTTATTATTATTTTTTTCTTTACTTAAGATGAGTTTAAGTTTGCTACTTCTACTACTTTTGTCTGATCTGATTAATATACAGTGATTAACTAGAGATATATGGACTGAAAATCTTCCACACAGATAAGTAACCTAACTGACCCACTTAAGGCAGAAGACAAACTATGAACGCATTTGATCTGTATGTTGAAAGTGAGTGCATAATTTCTTCAGTGACAGAAGAAATTCAACAGTACAATTAACAAGAATCACTGGGATGGAAAGGTATGCATAAATGGTATATTTATAGCATCTACAGCAAATGCAGCATTTCACTCTGACAACATGTGACATCATTATCAAAAGCTCATTCAGACAACTGAACTTGAGAAATTCCCTGTCCGAGTTCATCTCCTCATTACTGATGAATTCTGGGAATAAAATTGAACCAGTTAAGCAGATTAACCTGTGTCCTATGTAAACCAGAACAACTGTATAGTTTATTATTTCAAGTTGTATCAAAACAGCAGCTTAATACATTAAAAATTTGTGCATTTGTGTTGGTATGTGTGAGAATTAAGATGCAAGAATCTGAGAACTTACAAGCAAATACAGTTGCAGTGCACTCACGGCTGCAGTGTAATCAGAAATTTATTTTCCTAGTCAAAAAGATAATGACATACATAGTTACAGATTCATTGTTTCTCATGTTTACTGCAGCAGTTATGACATATTCATATAGATTAGAACTGAAAGAGTAAGGGACAGAGCCCAGAATACAGTGATACTGGATTGATAGCACTGTCATGAATTTTTCAGTGAGTGTGTGGCTTGTTCCAGGAAGAAATGGTTGTCAAGTACAATCTCTGTCTCCCCACTGATTCAACAATATTACTATAATTCCACAGAAACTGAGTAGTCAGCCAGCAAAAGTCAAAGGCAAAATGGCAGGAATATTAATTCAAACAGAAAATTCATGCTTGCTCACTTTAAAGAATTCAGAAGAAAAGCTGATACTGTGGTTTTGACTGTACATGGCAAAGCCTACCAATCTACTGCTCTGCATGCTCACAAAGCACTTAGCATTAAAACTGACTCTATCTTAGAGGTGAACAATCAATTGAAAAAGCAAATAAACAAAGAATCAGATAGATGACAAACACTAGGGAGGAAAATACACGTGTTGCTCCTGAAAGTGGATGATTTTGAAAACAGAAACTGAGGTGTAATATGTAGATTACTGGTGTATCTGAAAGTGTGACTGATGAGGAATTACCAGAGTTTGTGGAAGGTATGATTAGAGGTGGGCTAAATTTGTTTTCAAAATAGGAAGGATTCAAGGGTTGAAAGGTGGAAATCGGAATCAGGCAAACCTAGACATGTGCTTATGGCTCTCAATTCCTTATCAGTCTACTTTTTCTTTCGGCTTTTCCCAGTTAGGGGTCGCCACAGTGGATCACCTGTCCACTCATGATTGGCAGTGGAGTTTTACAGTGTCGAGTTGCCAGCCCAGAGCCCAACCTTCCACAGAAGGCACATACACACACACACTCACACCTAGGGCCAATTTAGAGTGTCCAATCCACCTGCAGCATGTCTTTGGGATGTGGGAGGAAACCGGAGCACCCGGAGGAAACCCACGCAACCACAGGGAGGACATGCAGATTCCGCACAGAAGGCACCCCAGCTGAGGATCGAACTGGAGAACCTCTTGCTGTGAGGCAGCAATGCTAACCACTGCACCACCGTGGCCACCCTCAATTCCTTATCAGTAAGAGAACTGAATTATCTAATGCAGCAGAAACATAGAGGGCTTATCTAGCAGCAAAACTGCATTAGATTTACGGAGACATTTTATGCAAACTGATAGAAACATCACAAGGAAGTAGACTTTCTGAAAGGGAAACTAACTGAGAAAAGTTTCCCCAACCTGGTTCTTTACACAGCTATATTAATGGTAACAATGTGGGGCAAAGTGAGGAAATTCACAAATATTACAAACACATACCAGGTTAACAAAGAAGAGAAGGAAAAGTGATAAAAGCTCATGGAGTGATTTAGAGCATATTATTACATGTAAGGAAATGCAATGTGAAGCAAATACGTCCACAAGAAAAGCGGATGCAAGCTATGCCCAGCCAATGAGAAAAAAAAATGGATAAGTTGCAGATGCCACTGATGACAAGTTGAGACCCAGTCTCAAATAATCAAGGTACTATTGAACCTGACAGGTAAAAAAGGCACACTGGTGAGAATATTTAGAGACAACATAAATACTAAGAAGAATAAAGTAACAACCATTGGCAGAAATATGACACAGATGAAAACTCAACAAAACTCATTAGTAAAATGCATATATCATAGGAAAATTAAAGCAGAAGCTACAGGCACAAAACAGTTCATGAGATGATGGAGCACCAGAGATGATAAACAACAGTGGAGATTAAACAGAAGATCTGACTATGAAACACAGTATGATTAATGGTTGTATACTGGACAGTCTTCAGACACTTAACCATGGTGCTGCATCACCAGTTTCTGGCAGGGACAACAACTCCCAGAAATGCAGACGGAGAGAGAGAAAACAAGTGGAAAATAGGGACTGGTTTGTCAGCATTTGTTGAAATGATCACAGTGAGGTTTGAGGAGTTTGTACAAACACTAGTGCTTATTAGGAAGAGAGGTACTGGAAAATGTATAAAACAAATAGGCTTGCACATCACTTACTCATACATAGGAACATATTAGGCAAGTGATCATGGCACCATAAGATGCACAGCCATGTATGCCTTTAAGCAGACATCCTTTTCCAGCACTTCTCACCTCCCAAGTTGTGCAGGGCTGTACATGATACCCTGGAGTAAATTTGTGTCTAGCCACTCTGTCATCATGATTACTCTTAAAGGCAGCAAAGTAGTACTTTAACTGACCTGTAATAGAAATGTATTCCATAGTCTAGGACTCTACTGAATTAGGAAACTATCTCTTCAGTAAGCCTTGTTTATTTGTTGGTTTGGATTTATAGGTTTATAGGTTCATAGGTAGGTACTAGGATATTAGCCCTTTGACCTATATAAGCCTAGCCATAAGGATTCTCTGGCTTTTGCCATCCAAACAAATTATTTTCCTGTGCCCCTGTTGAGCAGAGCCACAGAGGTTATCCCCGGGGTGAATTTCCTATTTCCCATCCAATCAAGATTTTTCTTAAAGATGGCTAATGAGGTGCTCTGCTTGACATAAATGGGTAGTCTGTTGCAGAGTATGGGAACTCTCTGGGACAGGAACCTATCCCTCCATCAAGTTTTGTTTATTGTGGTGATAAGGTTTAGGTCCCTGGAGCATGTGACTTGGAGGGATTGGGATTTCTTTAAGTGTAGCATGTCCAACAGCTCTGGGTTTGACATGGCTTTGTATATTAGGCAGAGATCACATTTGAGTAGGCAATAAGCGATGGAGTAGAGCTGGAGTTTTTTAAGGCGGTCTGCATAGGGTGTCTGATTAAGGTCAGTGATCCTCTTTGTGAGATATTTCTGTGGCCTTTCCAGTTGTAAATGTCTTGTGAGGTACATACCAAATGGGGCATTATACTCTATAATAGGTCTAATGAGGGATAAGTAGAGAGGAACAATTACCTCTTTTTTTTCTGGATGAGAAACCTTTTGTGATGAGGTGTGCCACAGAGGGATTTTCTGACTGCTGTGGTGATGTGGTTATCAAAGGAGAGAGTACTGTCCACCTGTGTCCCTAGGTCTCTTATCACACTTTCAGTGTTAAGTGGACTGCCGCCTATGTTGTATTTCATGGGCACAGGGTTTTTCCCAAAAGGGATGACTATGCATTTTTTAGCATTGAGCTTGAGGCCATGGCTTTGACACCAGGCATCTGTCTTAGTGAGGCCCATTTGTAGAATGTCCACATTATTTGGGGATTCAATAATGTCTCCCAGTTTGCAGTCATCTGCAAACTTTGTTAACCATAGACTCTCTGTGTTGGCCTGAACTTTAGAGAAGTAGTTGCCAAACAGGAGGGGACCCAGGACTGAACTCTGTGGTACACCACTTGTCACTGGTCTGGATCGGCTACTTTCACGGTGTGGGTTCTGTCAGTGAGCCAGTTGGCAACCCATCGTGTGACATAGGGATTTATGCCCAGTTTAGTGAGTTTATATATGATTCCAGAGTGGGGGATGGTGTCGAAGGTCTTGGTGAGGTCTAGATAATCTGTGTGAACCACCTTACCCTCGTCCATGGCTCTGGTGATGGCTTCAAAAAAGTCAATCAGATTTAAGAGACATGATCTACCTTTCATGAACCCAAACTAGGTGGATTCCAGGATTTGATGGTTATCTATGTCTTTGTTTATAAATTCCATGATGATATGTTCCATGGCCTTGCAGATCAAACTCGTCAGGCTAATAGGACGGTAGGTCCCTGGGTCCATGGTGGATCCCCCCTTGTAGAATGGGATGACCATAGCTGCATGCCATTCAGTAGGCACAAAGCCTAAGGTGAGGCTATGATTGAACATAGTACTTAGGTGGGGTGCCAGATAGTTTTGTAGTTTATGCAGAATACAGCCCGGGATGCTGTCTGGTCTCATGGATGCTGTATTCTTGGCTTTGTAGAGTGCGGTTTTTACCTGTGCACCTGTGATTACCGGGACTTTGCATTCTTCCGGTATTGAGATGGGCCCTTTAGGGGTGAGAGGGGGGGTGAAATTAGCACTGAACTTATCTGCCAGGATGTTGGCAATATCAGTTGGTTCTGTATATTTAGTGCCATTGTGCTGTAACGCAGAGCAGATCTGAGTGTTGCCATTGCGATTCTTGACATAACTATAGAATGCCTTGTGGTTGTCTTTAGAATCTGTGGCTATTTTGTTTTTGTAACTAGCTTTGGAGGATTTTATGAGGGGGTCTCAGTTTCTTACTGAGGCTGACAAGGGAGTTTTTCCAATCATGGGATTTTACTCTTTTTTTGCAACAGTTTCTTCCTTCTGTTGTAGAGTTTGTTTATGGCAGGGGTCCACCAGATTGGCTTCCTTTTTTTGAGGAAAGCATCCTGGTTCTATTTGGGATGACACGGTCGATGCAATCCATGTATATGTTCATACAGTGCATTGGTGTAAGATTCAGCAGTTGTACTTCTATTTTCTGTCTGCATGGGTGTTGTGAAGTTTACCACTTCTGTTTTAAGAAGCATGAAGTTGACTTTGGAGAAGTTTTTTTACAGTAATTACCTTAACGGGGGTGGGGGCAGGATGTGGATGTCTAGGGTGATTACCTTATGGTCAGATCTGCCCAACGAGGAGCTGACCTCCGATGTGGAGCATCATTCGCCCATGTTGGAAATAACCAGGTCTAGGATAGTGATGCCCCTGGTGGGGGTATGGATATGTTGATCCAAGGTGTTGGAATTTATGAATTCCAAAAAATGTTGAGAAAATGTGTTGGTACTTGAGTAGTTTTCCCCAGTTAATGGCAGAGTAGTTGAAATCACCCAGCAATAGGGTATTTGGCTGTACCTTAATATTTTCCATTATGTTAAGAAAAGTGGAGTGGAAATATTGGGGCATGGTGGGGGATCTGTAGCAAGCTACAATTTGCATTGCAGTCTTGCCTAGTGGTAGTTGCACCTGGAGAATTTTGGATACATTATGTTGGGCAACTAGCCTGGAGGTTTGGATATCCTTGGTAAATATAGACACGCCGCCACTTTTAGTGTTTCGGTCCAGGTTAGATGGCTGAAAGGTGTGGTATGAATTGTAGCCTGGTATTGCAGGGGTGTTCTCTGGAGCCTTGAACCAGGTCTCTGTCACTGCACAGATGTCGATGTTCTCCATTTTAACGTGTGTCTCTAGTGAGTGCATTTTAAGGTTCAGACTTTTAGCATTAAGTAGCTTTACCCTCAGATTTTGCTTGCTTGTACTTGTTATGGTGGTAATTTTGTCATTTGAACCTTGCCTAAAAAAAGGTGCTATAGGGTTGGCAAGAGCCTTAGCCAGTATCCAGAATCCCAGGGGGTGACAGGTGCATGCCATCTCTGGCAAAGCATCGTGGTCTGTCGATCATGTCATCCCAGGCAGACAGATACTGGATCCCATTACAATTACACCAGAAGCTTAGCCAATTGCTGAAGTCAATCATTTTGTCCTTGTACTGTGGTATCATTCTGGGCGATGGTAGGATGCTACTCAGGGCTAGGGTCATACCAGCCTGAGTTACAAGATCCAAGAGCTCCTCCATGTCTCTTTTCATGTAGTCCAGGGAGGTATGTCTTAGGTCATTCCCTCCAACATGGACAATGACAGAGTCGTATTTGTACTTGTTGTGAAGTGACCTGAGTGTGTGCGTTATGTGGCGGATCCTGGCACCTGACAGGCAGCTGACTGTAATTTTCTCCTTGTTTAGCCTGGTGAATGGGACGTCAGTGTGCCTGACTATAAAGTGTGTAGCATGAGTGCTTGTAGAGCCATTGTTTTTTTCAAAGAAATAGGAGGTCAAATAAGACTGGCTCTTTCATGGCTCCAAAAACAGCAGTCACCTTGCAGCACCATGTAGGCTACTGAGCGTAAGGAGAACTGTGCCACTCTTTTGGAGTAGTTGAAGAGTTTATGATCTTCAATTTTCTTGGTCAGAAATATATGGAGCCTTAATAGATGAGCAATATTTCTTGGATTTGTACATACCGAAGGGGGCATTGTAGTAAATGATGGGATAGCTAAGGAAACAAGGATGACTTTGAATCCTGAAGATATTTCCTCGAGTAGGTTAGATAGAAGGATTTTTCTGACTGTGGTCGAAGCATAGTGAAAGAATGAGAGAAAGTTTTCCAAATAAGTGTCTATAATGACAATATCTGTCTGACATAGAGAACCATTTATAACATGAGATGGGAACAATCTTTCTGCCAAATACTACTGTGTTATCCTTCTTTTTTCATTACGTTTGAGTCCATTTTAGATACACTGTGCATGTGCATATTCCAGTCCTTGCTGGAGCTGTTTAATATCAGTGGATGGGCAGCTAACAGTGCCCAGTTTCCAGTTATCAACAAACTTGTTCAAGCACACTTATAGGGTATTGGCTTGCATGCCAGCAAAATAAATGCCAAACAGGTGAAGGACCTGAACTGATCTCTGTGACACCAAACCAGCAACTTTCACAACTTGGGATCTGTTGCATAGCAAGTTTGCCTTCCAGTAAACAATGTAGGAGTTTATATTAAGTTTGTCCAATTTTTCAATAATATCAGAATGGGGGATAGTGTCAAAAGCCTTAGCCAGGTCAAGATAAGCAGTGTGCACAGAATGACCACTGTCCATAGCCCTAGTATCCCTTTGAAAGAAGCTTACTTGTTTCTGAAGACAGGACCTGCACTTTATAAAACCAGACTGATTGGGTTCTAGATCAGTTAATTTGCTAGTGTCTGCAAACATATATTTTTCTAAGATATGTTCTATAGCTTTGCGCATAAGGCTAGTGAGGCTGATGGGTCTATAATTACTGTGATCAGTAGATGGGCCATCCTTGTGAAGGATAATCACAATTATTATTCTCCAGGTATCAGGAACAAACCTTGTAGATAGACTGACATTGAACAGTTTAAGTATCGGATCAAATAGTGCATAGAATGCAGAATGCAGTAAGTTGTCTGGCCCCATGGAAGTATTATTTTTATCCTTTGAAAGGGATTTTAGTCTTGTTCCAAGGTGATGAAATTGGAAGCTAAATTCTTAATGATAGTGGGAGCAAAATTGTGAGTAGTAGGGGTAAAGTTAGCACTAAATCTGTCTACTAATATATTAGTTATATCCTTACGGACAAAATCAGTGATATTACTATGGACGGCTCAGTGCAGTGTTGGACATCCTGACATAACTGAAGAAATATATTTAATTTTCCTTAAAATCTGTAGCAACCTAAAGTTCTTAAGCTGATTAACTTTTTCTAAAAGTGTTTTTAAGTTTCTTGCTGCTATGTTTCAGAGTAGTATTGAGGTACAGAGATGGGTATTTCTTGCAACATTTAATTATTTTCCTTCTTTTATTGTACAATTTAATAATACAAGTATTCCACCAAAGAAGATTATTCCTAAATTTACTGCTGCTTTTAAGGAAGATTGATACTGTATTTTTTCTTTTCTGTTCATCTGTTGAACTGCTAACAAAAATCAGAACTGAATGCAGCGACCCACTCTGCTCGGTCTATTTGCAAGAGATTGTTTGGAGTTGTCTATAGGTTTTCTGGATGCTGAAGTAGGTTTGCCTTGGAGAAATCTCTAAAGATTTATTGATTTATTTATTTGCTATTCATTTTCCAGATTAGTCAATTGGGCTACAAGGAGCCCATTTTCAATGGAGTCCTGGGGAGAAAAGCTCCAAACGAATACAAATGCATAGTAGAGAAAGAGCACAAATCCATAATATACATTTCAGTTAAAAATTAAATACATATTTTGTATAGTACAAACCCGTATTGCACAATTCAAATAGATGTTACATAATACTGAAATAAAAAAAAAGATTTTCATTAGGAAAATTATATCAAGTTAATTCAGTAAGTAGTAGTTTTTTTTTTTTTAGGGAATTACAATAAGGTAATTTTTTAGTCATTGGTGGAATATGTCCCAAGGGATGTAAAACTTTAGGACGTAGTGACAGGTAACAAAGTTTGGAAAGTTAGGAAGAAAGTGTGGTAGAATTAGGTTAGATGAGAGCAAGAGCATTTCCATTGTGAAGTAAGGTGTGAGTGCAGTGAGGTTTTAAACAAGGAGAGACTGCTGGTGGTGCAGATGGGAGAAGGGAGAGAGTTCCAGAGGCATGCAAAAGAGAAGGACATCAATTAATTCCCAGCAGGATCTGTTGGTTTATGCAATTTAATTAGGTTTTGGGAAATGAATCTTAGGAGTCTATCTGGTTTATGCATTTCAGAGGTTTTTGCTTGGAAGGGTTATGAATGAGTTAGCATGCTTGGATGAGCTGGGTATATGTGAGGAAGTCTGGTAATTCTAGCCAACTTAGTTGGTGAGGTGAATTACAGTGGTGAGAAGAGGCTCTATGACCTGCCACAAATTTGGATATTTTGTTATAACAAGATGAGAGTTTTCTTTTGAGGCAAGATTGTAGGCTGGTTAGGATAGATGCACCATATAAATGGGATGGGATGCGGTATGTATTAGCTAATGTAATCCTGGTGGTGGGAGAGATAAAGTGACTGTGGTGGTAAAGCATACCTAATTTTTTATGTTTTTTTTTTTATATTTGCTTGTAGATGCTTATCAAATTTTAGTTGATTGTCAATGATAATTCCTAGTAATTTTGTGTCAGAGACTAGTTCTGGGGGGGTATTATTATTGCTGGTAATTATGAAGGATTGTTTGTCTAGGGAAGAGGTTTTGGATGCATTGAATAAAAAGTTTTGTTTTGGTTGCATTAAGAGCTAGATGGTTGTCGAGCATCCACTGTTCAGTGGAAGAGAAGGTGGCTTGTGTTAGATTGTTAAGAGTTGTGATGGAAGGGGAGGAACAGATTATAGTAGAATCATTGGCATATTGGATGAGACTGGAGTTAGGAATGGCTTGGAAGAAATCATTTATGAATATGTTAAATAGTAGGGGGCCTAGAACGGAACCTTGTGGGATACCTGTGAATGTATTAAGGAATGGCGAGGTAGCATGTTTCCATTTAACTGCTTGTTGCCTGTTTGTGAGACGGCTTGAGAACCACTGGGTAGAGGAAGGGGATAGGTTAAGTTTAGAGGGTTTAGTAAGAAGAAGGTTGTGGGAAATAGTGTCAAATGCCTCAGAGAGGTTGAGGAAAAGTGTGGATACAAAGTGGCCAGAGTTGCGGGCTTTGTTGATTGTTTCTAGGAAGGAGAGAAGGGCAGTGGAGGTACTATGACCTGGTCTAAAGCCATGTTGTGTGGGAGTAAGAAGCTGATTATTGATGAGGTTGGGTAAGAGTTGCTGATGTACACACTTTTCAAGTAGCTTACAAATAGGGGATAGGATGGTGATAGGGCGAAAGCTTGGGATGTCATTATTATTGCCACCTTTATGGAGAGGAATAATAAAGGCCTTTTTCCAGAGCTGTGGGGCCTGGCTTTCTGAGATAGACCAATTAATTATTATGCTGATAGGGAGAGCAATGGCTTCTGTGGCTACTTTTGGGAAGTAGGAGGGGATTGCATCAGGGGCATTGGATCTAGGTTTTAATTTTAGGAGAAGTTTTTTTATGGTGGATATAGAGATGGGATTGACAGAGAAAGATGGAAGATGGGCACAAAGTATGCTAGGGGAGGAAGGGATGGGAGCACGCTGAGGAGGGGTTGTAGAGGTGTTGGTGAAGGATGATGTTAGCTTGCTTATGGACTCTAAGAAGAAATAGTTAAATTGGGTGGCCAAGTCCATGTTAGAGGCATCTGGGTTGGGGCAAGGGTTTTCTTTTTTCCCCGGGTTGAGGAGAGATGAGATTGCTTGATGGTGTGGTTGGTTTGGAGAGTGGAGAAATAGGCTTTGCGGTCTAAGGTAATATATTTTTTTTACTTTAGTTCATAGTGTTTTATATTCGTTTAGGGCGATAGTGGTTTTATTTTTATGGTAACGTGTCCAGGCTTTGTCACGGAGTCACATAGTTGCTAAGGTGTTTTTGGTTAACCAGGGTACAGGGTTACTTTTTATACATTTTGTTTTCAGAAGGGCAAAGGAGTTGAGCATGTTTGTGAAAGTAGAGTTAAAGTAGGATAGAGCATTATCTAGGGAAAGAGTTTTTTAATGGGTTCCAGTTTGTGCATTTTAGTGCTTTTGAGAAGGTTTCAGCAATGAAGTTCTTTAGGCAACGAGTGGAAATATAGGTGTGAGTTAGTGGTATAGAAAATGGGAGATGCTAGGCAAAAGTGGGGAAATGGTCAGCTAGTGGGTCTGGGAGATTACCACTAGCAGAGATATAGTGAGGATGGGATACTAGAATCCAGTATATTGTAGTTCCAGTGATGAAGTTCTTGGAAGGCCTGGTAGTGGAATTGATTAGTTGTGTAAAATTATATAAGTTAATATTGAGTGAGTTAGTGGGAGATTGGATTGTGGCCCAGTTTATGTTCATGTCCCCCAGGATTATAGTTTCATGAGTAATGTGGGTAGAGACCCAGGAGAGAATATCTTCAAGAGATGAGATATTGTCACCAGGGGGAATATAGAGGGAGAGAACAAATATGAGTTTATGCTTGTTTAGGTGGAGTAGGGCTGGTATTATTTCTGCCTTGCCAAATTTGGGTAAAGGGTTTGGTTTAGGGGGTGACTAAGGGGGATGCCAAGTAAAGGAGTGCTACACCACCTCCCTTTTTTTGTGTTCTGTCATTCCTTAACATGCAGTAGTTGGGAGGAGTTATTTCAGAATCTTGTATGTGGGGCTTAAGTCAGGTTTCTGAGATGGAGAGAATATTGGGGTAGTTATGTAGAAGCCAGGCATGAAGGTTTGGAATTTTATTACATAGGCTCTAAGCATTTAGAGCTGAGAAGTGGAGGGGTTTGCCTGTTGCTTGGAGGATTGGATGCAATGTGGTAGAGGGGCCTGGGTTTGGGTGGATGTCCCTGGAGAGAAGGATTGAGATATGATGGATGAGGTATTTGTTTTATTTGGGGTGTAGTATACAGGTAGAGAGCTTTGTAGACATTAGACTAGTGTACTTGGGAACAGTGTTTTTAGAGTTAGGTAGGAGTCTATAAGAGAAGAACATGCTAGTGTTTTGGGAGTAGAGACTGAGAGATATATGAGTAACAGTAGATGTGTGCCCTGTAGAGGATGGGATAGTAGTGTGAAATGGGGGGAGTAGTTTGCATTAGTAGGTTGGGTGATATAATTTAGGTAAGGTAAGGTAATTAGAAGTATTATTTGAGTAAGTAGGGATAGAGATTTGAGGGTCATGATGTTGGTTATTAGAGTAGAAGTAGGGGGTGAGTTAAGTTGTGAAGTTAGTTTGAGTAAGAGATTATGGTTTAGGTTAATTGTTTAGTAGTTTATCAGGATAAGTTGTGTTTGGCAATAAACTCAAAAAGGTAGGCTCACTATAATGGGTGGACCGTGGAAGGAGATTTTGGGGGTATGATGGGTAGTTTGGATTGGATGGTGGAAGTGGTGGGAGTGGCTAGCTAAGTAGTTTGGCTTGGATGGTGGAAGTGGTGGGAGTGGCTAGCTAAGTATAAGTGTAAGGGTATTGGGGGTGGGTGGGATTTGGCGGTAGGGTAGAGGAGCAGAATGAGCCCGTAGAGTGAACGGAGCAGGTAGAGCCAAGGAAAGGAAGACTCAAGGTCAAAAGTTAAAAACAGTGGAGTGTAAGGTAAGTTCAGATGAAAGTATGCAAGGATTAAGGGATATTCTAGCAGTGGAATAGGGAAAGGGTTAGAGTGGTTCAGATAGGTAAAAGATGGCACAACAGGAAGGAAGGCAGAGTTAAAGAGTCTGTGAGAAGGGTTGGAAAGAAAAGAAAGTGAAAGAAACTGGGGGAAGGGTTGGAATAGAGACTGGAGATGGATATCACAGTGGCCTAGATGGTTGGAACCAGTACTGACATAGCATAAGATGGTTTCATTGGTGTTGTTGGGGTGGTACCACTAGGCCTGACAGAGAAGATGGCAGATTTGTGTTCAGACTTAAATAGGGAGGCAGACATGCTGGGAGGAGTTCAGCAAGGGCTGTGTTGGAAATGACATGCTCAAAGATATTAGAGTATCTAGTGGGTAGAGTTACAATTTGCACTAGTGCCTTGGTATTAATAAAGTCTAAAAAGCACTGAGCATGCCTACTTTTAGAGATGTAAGTGTGCCAAATAACAATTGGGTAATTAAAATCCTCAGTAAGAAGGTATTCATTTTGATATTTGATGCCTCAGCGGTGTTACTTTCTGTGATCTTTGTACTACATTGATGAGAATCTGTATTTAACAATGAAGTAAAAGCTGGATTTTGTTAATGATTATTTGGATCTCCATAAGCTTCCGTTTAGGGTTGTGGATAATTAGATGTTAAATAATGGTGCTTCTAAGAAATGTAAATACTCCCCAGCAGTTTCCCAGCAGTATGTAGACATTAAAAGAAGTAATCCTGGTATAGAGGGAGTGCTATCATTGGATTGAAATAATTTCTCAGTAACTCTACAAATACAAATGTGTTCAGCTTATAAAAGGGCCTTAAGTTCTGTCATATACCTTACCTATATATATGACTATTGAAGAATGTATGGAGTTAGGATTTTAATACTGCAGTTTCATACTGGTTAAGGCCTTTTATTATTAATGAACATGTTTATATTGGTGACAATTTTTATGTAATATTTTTTTAATTTTATCAAAGTGTACAAAACTAAAGATCATACCAGGAGCATGTTGAGGGGTAACGTTTCCATGCTCAGAGGTGGGATGCCATCTGCCTTCTTTTATTTACCTTTTGTGTGGGTCATCAAAGGGTAAGGTATAAGTTTTATGGAAGAGTACAGGCTAATATATAATGGCCAAAGGTGTTTTACTGTAGCCAGGGAATCATTTCATCAAACCTTTGCTTTCGGAAGCCAAAACATGGGTCGATTAGCAGAGGTAAAGATGACTTCAGATAACAGTTGAAGTAAACATACTGATTTTTTTTCTCTTGGAATATAGGTTGTTACTAACACCCTAGTAAATATAACCATCTCTCTCAGAACTTAGAGTTCACACATTCAAATGTCCTTATTACAAGAAGCTAAGCTTACAGCAACAGAAATATAGAGGTGGAGTGTTGCATTACAAAGTGGGAGGAGGAAAAAGATGTGTCATAATTCCATTTATTTTCAGTCTGAATGTTAAGATGGAATCTTGTAGAATAAGTTTAACAGGGCAATGAGTTATATGAAGGGTATAGTGCAAACCAGTAAGATGGTAATAGGCAATATATATATATATCTATATATATATATATATATATATATATATATATATATATATATATAGCTATAAATATATATATATATATATATATATATATATATATATATATATATATATAAATATATATATATATATATATATATATATATATAAATCTACTACACATGCTCAAAATTTCCAAATGTCAAAGACCATATGATCGACATCCGAAATGTCAACTGTGGAGTAAAAAAAAAAAAAATTACCTTCACAGTGCTAGCAGGGGGGCTGGGCCCCCCCCCCCCTCCGGAACTTATATATACCAACTCTGAGATCGCACTACAGTGCAGAAGCTGGAAATCTTTCCATTCTGCACTGTACTGAGATGCCGGTTCCACGCGGTCAACATTCTGAAATGTTGACCATGTGAAGGACACCCCCACACACACATATATATATATATATATATATATATATATATATATATATATATATATATATATATATATATATATATATATATATATATATATATATATAGGTCCACTTTCAAATTTCAAAATTCCCAAACATCGAACCTCTAAACATCAAAGCCCAGAGAATCGAAGTTTTGAACTCGGGGGGGGGGGGGGGACTAAAATGATAAAACTTCAGAAATCACATTTTTGCAAGGGTCAACTTCCCCTGAACCCTCCCATACCCCTGCTACTTAAATATACCAACTGTGAGATGGCACTACAGTGAAGAGAGTGGTAAAGTTACCATTCTGCACTGTATGGCGAAATCCATTGACAAGTTTCAAGATTCCAAAGCTTTGATCCTCTGGGCTTTGGATTTTTGAGGATCGTAGTTTGGGAAATTCAGAATTTGAAAGTGGACCCATGTATATATATATATATATATATATATATATATATATATATATATATATATATATGTATATATATATATATATATATATATATATATATATATATATATATATATATATATATATATATGGCTTCCTATGACTTCATCGAAAGTTCATTTCCTCGAAAGTTAATTTCCTCGAAAGTTCATTACATTGACAAGCATTTTAGGTGGGGGCTTCCACACCCCCAATGGGGGCTGTGCCCCCACATCCCCCTAACTATATATATCAACTCCAGGGTCGCACAACATTAGGGAAGGGGGAAATGCTTGTCAATGTAATGAACATTCGACGAAATAAACTTTCGACGAAATGAACTTAAGAAGAAGTAGAGGCCATATATATATATATATATATATATATATATATATATATATATATATATATATTTATATGGATCTACTTCAGTTGATTAAACCTTTAAATGTTCGAAGCCCATATGGGCAAGACCATAACATCGAACATTTACAAAAAAAAAAAAAAAAAACTAAACATTTGACCTCCTGCTACTTAAATATACCAACTCTGAGATTGCACTACTTTGCAGAAAATAGAAGTCTTCCCATTCTGCACTGTACCGGGATCTCCATTCAGGCTTTTCATATTTTTAAATGTTCAATCATATGGTCTCAGCCATATCTGCTTCGAACTTTTAAAAGTTCAATCAACTGAAGGGGACCCTATAGATATGTGTGTGTGTGTGTGTGTGTGTGTGTGTGTGTGTGTGTGTGTGTGTGTGGGTGTGTGTGTGTGTGTGTGTGTGTGTGTGTGTGTGTGTGTGTAAAAAACTGTTAACCCAACATTTGTGAAGATTTTTTTTAGAAACTGGAAAAAGGTAATTAACAACGGGGATATACAGCTAGTGTTTTGCTGAATCCAGAACTTGACAGGATATATTGAAAGTAGTATTAACATGTTAGGACCAAGTTACAATGGAGGTGAAGAACGAAAAAAACAAGATTTCATAGATATAAAGAGAGAGAGAGAAAATGTAAAATGATAGTGCCCACCTTTCTAACACAAGAAGTAGTTTAGGGAAATAGGGTGGATTACTTACTTATAGACAGGTAACATCAGGCCAGACTGAAGCAGAATGCAATATTCGATTGGTATATTTCAAACCATTTTATTGTAGCTGTGCAATAATTGTGCAGCAAAAGCAAGATAGATTGCACATACATGGAGATGGGCTTGGTATAAACGGAGGACTGAAAAACAGGAGACACTTAGAAACAAAGTATGCATGCTGGCATTTGATAACACCGTTGAGAGGAATGATCTCCATGTTTTGGGGTGGGCAAGGGAAAAAGCAGATTTCAGGGCTTGTCCAATGGCAATTGAAGGTAACAGCTGGTGAACACAGGGTATTAAAGTGCTGGAGAAGGAAAATGGATTATAAGAATTACAAGATCTAATATTGGGAGAGGAAATAATGTTTCCTCTCTGGTTAAGAAATTGCATATCACTTCACTTCCTTCTAGTATCCTCATTATTACTTGTCTACCCCAATTCAAAAAACAACTGTTCCACCACTTTCAGTCGCACTGGCTATGCCAATGCTCATTTCCTGACTAACCCTATCCAGGATACTAATTGGCTTCCATTCCTTGCTCAAACCTAAATCCTCTTTTATTTTTCCTGTAAAAACTCTCTCACAATAGACCATTATCCAGTATCTACCAGTTTCTCACAGGAATAGTCGACTTCTTACCTATACCCTATGATCAAGGCTTTTTTGTTATTTTTATCAGTAGCTTGTATTAAACGAAATTACCTATAGAAATTATATTAGTATAATTTACGACGTTGTTTTTATTTGTTCCTATCGCATAACGACATGTACTAGTTTAATCATCCACAATATCTATTATGTATATTACATAACTTAATTTGTTGTTTGTTTTTTGTCTGTTTTGTATCTGTTATTTTTGGAGCTTTTCTCCCCGGGCCTCCGCTAAAAATGGACATGTATCCAGTCGGATTTCTCCCGGTAAACAAATGTAAAATAAATAAAATAAATAAATAAAATATCTTAATGGGGAAGATCATGCAGTTAACAGTATCACAGGCAAAAAACAAATATATAAGCACAAGTGACTTCTGCTGGTCACAAGGCGGAGGGAAGTGCAAAGCAAATAGCATGGACGTATTAAGAGAAACTTAAAGAGTAGGTAGTGGACAAGATAAATTATAAAGATGGACTGATTGTTAGATTTGTCCAATCAGATAAAGGAGGTCTTCAGGCTATATTTGAAGGAATATACCAGAAACGTGAAGGGGTACATGTAGAAAGATGGTTTCAAAGTCCATTGAATTGAAAAACCACGAACAAAGATGACCAGTTGAATTTAAATGTGCCTGTTATAGTACAGGAGATCCAGGAAGCCATACAAAAAATATAGAAGGAAGTACCAGATCTGAAATGTTTCCCCTGAAGTTTACACGTGTAAAAAAATAGAAAGTTGCACTTATCTTATCAGTGCATTATAATCAAATATGGAGGACAAAAATGATCCTGGATGGCATGAAATATGCTAGAAGTATTCTAATCAGAAAATGAAGGGAGATAAAGTAGACTTAGCTAGTTATAGGCTGCAATCACTCTTGTATGTGGCAATAAATATGTTTGCAAAAATCCAAGAAAAATTTTTTTTGCAGTCTTTCCCATGATTTTTAAGGGCAGGCAGAGCATTGTTAATTGCTGGAATTTGTCTAGTTTCCTGGACAGGTAGTTTTTCTTGATATTTTAAAATAAATCAGTATGGTATACTGGGACTTTCTGTTTAAAGTATTGTGGAGAAGAGATTTTGGAGATGACTTAAAATGCTGTATGATACTCCCATCTTTGATGTTTAATAAATGCAAGAATATCTACAAAAGGAAAAATCTTCAGAAGGACTAGCCAAGGATACCTTTATTATGATGTTGTTTTCTCGTAATTAATAACAGGTTTTGAAACTTTATAATACATTACAACAGAAACAAAGACCCAAGAATATGTCCATGTTTCAGCTATATGCTGGTGTTTATATTTAAATGGGCAAAAACATTGATATGACTTTACCAATAGTGATGGCTACAGTTGAAAGAATCAGCAAAATGTTAACAGTGGTACTGATAAGCAATAAAACAGTGCTGGTTAGGGATGGAGCAGTAAACATGATGTGGAACAGCTAGCATCACATAACAGGTAGAGTACCCATCTATCTAGGCTTTGAGGATGATTATACATATGAAGTGATGGTTTTAAGAAACCCAGAAAACTTTTATAGTAAAAATAAGCAAGCTTTTATAAAAGTGAGGTGGTAGGACATGCACAATGTTTGGCAAAATAGACACAATCAAGATTATGATTCTACCTGAAGTTATACATGTCACATTCCCATTCCATTTGGTCACCATTTTATAGATAAGATTAAGTTGTTACTAAAGACTATACTTTTAAAGCAGACCAACATAGAATTCCAAGACAGGCACTCTTAGCCCTACTCTTTGAGGGATTATGGGGTTTGACGCATCTTCCTTCTCAAGTTGTTTAAATGCAGCATATTGAATTAGGTTTCATGAAGAGTGTAAATATGCAGGACTATGGGGAAGAGAGTCTGTGGTTCTCTGTAAAGTGAACTTATGGGAGAGTCTTCAGGAAAACTGGGAGACATGGGTTAAGCAACTAGGAGAGATGTGGTGGAAAGCACCTATCTAGAATATGTTTTGAGCTCACCAGATATTAAAGATATAATTGCTACACATGAGTAGGTGACAGGAGAAAAATCATTCATGTATGGATGGAAAAGTTAAGAAAACTATGAAAGCAAGACAGTAGAGACAAGGGAAGTGGGATCAACAAATGAGGATCCTTCATTTGTAAAATAACACACCAAATGAAGATCCTTTAGTTGCGGTATAACACGCCAAATGACAATTCTTCATCTGTGGTATAACACACCAGATAAGGACCCTTTACTTGTCATATAACACACCAAATGACAATTCTTCATCTGTGGCATAACACACCAAATTAGGATCCTTAGTTTGTGGTATAACACACCAAATGATGATTCTTCATCTGTGGTATAACACATCAGATGAGGATCCTTCATTTGTCATATAACACACCAAATCACAATTCTTCATCTGTGGTATAACACACCAAATGAGGATCCTTAATTTGTGGTCTAACACACCTGTACGAGGATCCTCCATTAGTCATATAACACACCAAATGACGATTCTTCATCTGTGGTATAACACAACAGATGAGGATCCTTCATTTGTCGTATAACACACTAAATGAGGATCCTTCATTAGTCATATAACACACCAAATGACAATTCTTCATCTGTGGTATAACACAACAGATGAGGATCCTTCATTTGTCGTATAACACACTAAATGAGGATCCTTCATTAGTCATATAACACACCAAATGAGGATCCTTCATTAGTCATATAACACACCAAATGACAGTTCTTCATCTGTGGTATAACAAACCAGATGAGGATCCTTCATTTGTCATATAACACACCATGTGAGGATCCTTCATTAGTCATATAACACACCAAATGAGGACCCTTCATTTGTGGTAGAACAGGATAGTGCAGTTTCTAATTTGAAATAGTACAGTTGAAGAGTTTAAGATGCAGGAATGCTTCTTATGTTTTGGGAGTGTAGGAGAGCAAAACAAAGATGGATGCAGAC